>NC_048571.1:55652295-55809795 GCF_013265735.2 Oncorhynchus mykiss
TAGCAGTGGCTTATGCCGGCTCAGACATAATGTGTCCCCTTTTCATACTGTATGTAGCTTAGAAATATCCTGCTCTTGATTTGATTTGAATCTCCGTTAAAGCCTTAGGCTGTTTCCCTGTCATTGTGTAACACAGGCTAGTTGCTGTATAGATCCTATATTTAGCACATAACTGTTTTATGATATAACATTCTGTTAACATGTTCTAAACGTGTAGCAGACAAAGCATAGATATTTGTAACCCAAGTGATATCTAGAGTAGATCAATCATGTCCATTTACACAAATATTTGAGCCCTAAACAGAGCCTCTGGGATAAGCAGATGTGGAGGCTTGTGTCTGAGTGTGTGCGCATGTGTGTGTGCGTGTCGGTGTGTGTGTGTGTGTGTGTGTGTGGGCATGTGGGTGTGTCTTACCCTGTGACAGTGTAGTGCCGGGGTATGAGGACTCAGGTAGCTGGTAGGTAGGTAGGCTGGGCATCCCTGTGGGCGGGAAGCCTCCAGGTAACAGGTGGTTGAAGGCGGCCAGCTGATTGGCTCCTGCCTGCTTGCGCCATCTGGCCCTTCTGTTGCTGAACCACACCTGGAGGGAAAAGAACTGATGAGGAGGACGAAGAGGACAAACTACAAACAGAGAGAGAGAGAGAGAGAGAGAGAGAGCGAGAGCAATACAGACAGAGAGAGAGAGAGAGCGAGAGAGCGAGAGCAATACAGACAGAGAGAGAGAGAGAGCGAGAGAGAGAGCGAGAGAGAGAGAGAGAGAGAGCGAGAGAGCGAGAGAGCGAGAGCAATACAGACAGAGAGAGAGAGAGCGAGAGAGAGAGCGAGCAAGACCGAGAGAGAGAGAGAGCAAGACAGACAGAGAGAGAGAGAGAGAGAGAGAGAGAGAGAGAGAGAGAGAGAGAGAGAGAGAGAGAGCGAGAGCAATACAGACACGGAGAGAGAGAGAGAGAGAGCGAGCAAGACCGAGAGAGAGAGAGCAAGACAGACAGACAGAGAGAGAGAGAGAGAGAGAGAGAGAGCGAGAGAGAGATAGAGAGCGAGCAAGACCGAGAGAGAGAGAGCAAGACAGAGAGAGAGAATGTCTACCTTCCACTCAGTTTAGCTACTCTATGATAAGCCGTCTGTAAGAGTGAAGCACCCTCTAACTCTCAGCAAGCACAAGGTTGTGTATACCAGAATAGCCATAATTTTCTCTTCATGTTCTGTGCAAAGGAATAGGTGAATATGTTAACACAATGTATATATTATCAAATGGATCTATGATTCCAGAATGCTCCAGATTAATTGTGTGTGTAGTCCTACCACCTGTGATTCATCTGCCTGTTGCTGTTAAAGATGGTGTTGGTGGAGCTAGCTTGTCCCTGGAGGAACCAAAGCCTGCATGGAGGTCCAGTGTTCTGAACTTGTTGTTCTTCTTAAGTGGCTGAAGCTGTGATCTGTGTCAACAGTCTGCCCTAAGAAGTCATTAAGGGGTCAGAGGTAGGGGCCACAAGCTGCATATCAGACATCTCAAGTATGTTTGTGAACCTATTAGACACTTGGATGCCATAAAGAATGCCACCACAGTTGTGCATACTCTCTTGTCAATAGTATGTATACTCTCTCTCTCTCTCTCTCTCTCTCTCTCTCTCTCTCTCTCTCTCATACTTAGTGAAATATTTCAATGATATTATACTAAGTGGATGGATTTAGCAGTTTATCTGTAATTTAAAAAAAACATGAATACATATTATTTTTCGCAGTCTAACCACACATTGTTTACATCTTGGTAGCTAAATAAAATGTAGAATTATATCAAAATGCAACTACGAATGCACAATGTCAACTCCCTGAATGGAAGTGACTAAAGAGAGTCCTTTATAACTGCAGTGATTTACACATTTTAAAAAGGCTTCTGCTTCAACAAAACATGAATATAATCAGGCCTTTTGAAAAGAGCAGCCATACAGCCAGCAACCTGTTCCATTTAACCAAGACAAGGCCTGGGCCCAATGTGGGCTAAAGGTTGAAGGACACTGATCTATGCCTCGCACTGGCAATTCATCAGAGTTTAATACACTGTCAGCGCAGTTCATCTACTGTTGTGTTTCAAACGGCCTGGCCTATTGTGAAGCCAGATGAAAGGAGGGGACAAAAGGGCTTCCATACGCCAGTCAGAACACTGGGAACAAAGAGGGGGCGTCCCTTTTAAACAGCTCTTAAAGAGTCTAACTTTCAAGGGACTAACACAGGGACAGACTCACTGCTATTGAGGCCTCTCCTCCTGAACGCAAACAAATGCTGCACATAAATTCACATACACAGAGATCTCAATCACATAAAGAAAAATCTCAGTTTTGATTGTCTGCCTCATCAAGAGCATCTCATGATAAAAAGGGACTGAGATAATAATACCTCACTGTCCAAGCACTCGTGAGAAATAAGTCACTCAACTTCTAACCCCAACCAACAGGAAGCCTCTTCTGGAAGCAGATCATTTCCTCACACTTTCCATTCAACAAACAAACTCTTCTAGACCAAATAAAGAACTGTGATGGCTCAGGGCTCCCTGCTGCCCTCACTGATGTGGCTGCTATTGGGATGTAGTGGAGCGTGGTGCTGGTTCTGAGCTGGAGCTGGACAAACAGCTGCCTGCCATGGGGACACACCCCTTCCTTCCACACACGCCCAATCACCCGGCACTGCAGTGCCACCTCACCTCTGACCTCTGAACCTCACCCCACACCCCGCCCCTCTTTTATGTTCCATTACACTTCCTTATTTTTGTCAGTCAAGCCACAGGCAGGAGGTGTTCTATCATGGCAAACACAAAACACTTTAACACTCGCTCTCTTTCTCTCTCTCTCTGTCTCTCTTTCTCTCTCTCTCTCTCTCTCTCTCTCTCTCTCTCTCTCTCTCTCTCTCTGTCTCACGTTCTCTCTCTCTCTCTCTCTGTCTCTCTTTCTCTCTCTCTCTGTCTGTCTCTCTCTCTCTCTCTCTGTCTCACGTTCTCTCTCTCTCTCTGTCTCTCTGTCTCTCTCTCTGACTCTCTTTCTCTGTCTCTCTGTCTCTCTCTCTGACTCTCTTTCTCTGTCTCTCTGTCTCTCTCTCTGTCTCTCTGTCTCTCTTTCTCTCTTTCTCTGTCTCTCTGTCTCTCTTTCTCTGTCTCTGTCTCTCTTTCTCTCTGTCTCTCTTTCTCTCTCTCTCTGTCTCTCTTTCTCTCTGTCTCTCTTTCTCTGTCTGTCTCTCTTTCTCTCTGTCTCTCTGTCTCTCTGTCTCTCTTTCTCTCTGTCTCTCTATCTCTCTGTCTCTCTTTCTCTCTCACCCATCCACTTTAATGAGAGGGGTGTCTGTGAAGCGCATCTGTCTAAGTGAATTTACTCCGAGGCTTTGAACGAGCCCGCTATGACGCCTAGCTACTCAAGTCAACTAAAATGCCAACGGCTGCACCGCTATCGAGTTAACGCTGGCAAACATTGGGTCCAATGTGACCAGGTCAATACTGTATTGTTGGGCGAGAGGGGGCCATGCGTCACTGCTGATTCAGAGGAGATGGAATGTTTTCTCCAGCAGCCATGGGATCTACAACAGCAACAGGCGTGCACGCACATATGCACGCGCACGAGTGCACACACACAGACAAACATGGACACACAACACAAACAGGAGGAGCATTTGAAGTTGTACTCTGGAACCCGATCACAAAGTCACCTTGGACCACAGATTATCCACTGCTCTCCCCAATCCGGTTGAATTCCTCTCCACTACAGAGAGAGAGCTTCATCCCTGCTCCATTTCACCTCAAAGTCTGCTACTACAGCATCCACCTCTGTCCTGTTTTGCCAGTGTAAGAGGTTTGCTGGTTTCCTGGCTTCCTCTACACTTGGACTAACATGGACTATGTTCAGTATCCCTGAGAGATACTGGGGAAAGTTGGAGGGTGGGGGGATGGTAGAAAACCTGGGGCACAACCACATCTCTTAGGACTAGAGCTTAGTGGAGCCTGGGAGACAAAAAGAGACCCGCTTGAGCTACTGGGCTGAGCTGAGCTCAGACATGGAGGGGGGTGGCATGGGACTGTAGGGGGGGTTGGGGGAAATTAAGGTTGGAACGAACGTCAGGCAAGTTGAAGGTCCTGGAAACATCCCCGAGTCTGGTGAAGTGAAGGTCTGGAGAGATATGTGTTAACAACAGTTGCTTTTATCTCGTTTTGATTTGGCAGCGGCACATATACAGTGTATCCTTTCATCCCACTGGGCAAAAACTGGTTAACCAACATTGTTTCCAATTCATTTCAACACAAATAATCAATGTGATGACATTGAATCAATGTGGAAAAATAATTGGGTAAAAAAAGGGCTTTTAGCATTTTGTTCACCCAACCTAAATCCAATGACATGGTACATTTTCTTGTTGATTTCACATTGAATTCATGTTAGTTGACAACTCAACCAAATTTAAATGAAAATTAGAAATTGATCGAGTGTCTTTGCCCAGTGGGATGTTATCTCTTATCTGAGAGGGTGGCCTGGGTCTGTATTCCACCATTTCTCTAGACCTCACTCACTAACACAATGGACTCTACAGAGCTGAGAATCCCATTCGCTTATCACTGATCTACGATAACACTAACACAACACTGCAATGCATGACATTACATTGCACTCAAACCCTTTGTCTCAAATAGGATCTAATTGTCTTTATTTAAAGTTATTGTAACTATTCTACATTTCTTAAGACAGCGGTGCCACGTGTACACATTCCACAAAGTGAACTATGCGCTACAAAAACAAGGATGAACCCTTCTTCTCATGTATTCTCAACGGTGCACTCCACAAACACAATGACCACAGTAGTGCAAAGAGGCAAAACAACATAGAAATCCTCATTGGTTTTAAACCATGCGCTACCCACCCTCACTGGCTCTGGCTGTTTCTCTCTCTGCCTGCCTGCCAGACTGGCACTATGCTAATTAGAGAGGCTGTGAGGGTGAATTTGAGAGGAGAGTGGGATTAGCTCGATAAGTATCAGGAATACAGAGGGACGGAAGGAAAGTCATTTCAATTCTAATAATAACAAACTGTTCCAACATTCACACGGATGCATTGCAACAATTTCTCCTCCACAATCTACATAAACGCAATTCATTCCTTTATGGAACCGACATAAAGCCAGACTGGTGGGAGCATGGATGCATGTTGTGTTGGGTGGGCTCTCCTACTGAATCCTAATATGCCATTCTCTCCTGCCATTGGTAATCACCTAGCATAGAAACAACCTGGTAAATCTCTATTTCATGATATATCTCTGTGACATCATTGTGTTTAACCTAAGGTATATAATACGAATATATCTGTCTTTCCTTCCTGTTTGGCCCTGTCCGGGGGTGTCCTCGGATGGGACCACAGTGTCTCCTGACCCCTCCTGTCTCAGCCTCCAGTATTTATGCTGCAGTAGTTTGTGTCGGGGGGCTAGGGTCAGTTTGTTATATCTGGAGTACTTCTCCTGTCCTATTCGGTGTCCTGTGTGAATTTAAGTATGCTATCTCTAATTCTCTAATTCTTTCTTTCTTTCTCTCTCTCGGAGGACCTGAGTCCTAGGACCATGCCTCAGGACTACCTGACATGATGACTCCTTGCTGTCCCCAGTCCACCTGGCCGTGCTGCTGCTCCAGTTTCAACTGTTCTGCCTTATTATTATTCGACCATGCTGGTCATTTATGAACATTTGAACATCTTGGCCATGTTCTGTTATAATCTCCACCCGGCACAGCCAGAAGAGGACTGGCCACCCCACATAGCCTGGTTCCTCTCTAGGTTTCTTCCTAGGTTTTGGCCTTTCTAGGGAGTTTTTCCTAGCCACCGTGCTTCTACACCTGCATTGCTTGCTGTTTGGGGTTATAGGCTGGGTTTCTGTACAGCACTTTGAGATATCAGCTGATGTACGAAGGGCTATATAAATACATTTGATTTGATTTGATATTTGATGAATGTGTGACAATATGTCCCTTTCAGTTTTGGGGGATTGACAAGATGGGTCAAGATGGAACTCTGCAAGATTTGGTTGTTCAACATGAAAATAAGACATTCAATAGAAAGTCTATAATCTATTCTGTGACACTATGAGGTAGTGCTGGGATCTCTCCTCAGCCTCTCCATAGAGGCCTCAGAGATCAGAGACAGGGCACCACAGAGACAAACAGAGCAGGATCCTCTACTCTCTGTGTCGCGGCTAGCATCAGAAGCCTAGCGCACTCTCCAGATAGAGAGAAAAACGTCTTCCCAAATTGATTTCTACGCTTCATAAAAGGCTATGCTTATACCTTATTAGATCCCTCTAACTATAATAGCTACATGCAGAATGTTTATTGGTAATGAAAGGGGATCTATGTGACAGATTCGCTAAGCGAGCCAGCCAGCGCCGCCACCGCTCAGATGAGTCTCCTCAGAAGAGGTAGAGTCGGCCTCGTAAAAACTTCAGCCTAAATAGAAGAGAATGTAATTCACTTCATGTGTGAGGAGGAGAGGAGCACTGATTTACAACGCTAAGGCCCAGGGTCTGGCCCCCCTCCCTCTGTTCTCTACCCTCCCTCGCTCAACAGCAACCCCCCTCCACCTGGCCCAAACTTCTGAAGGATAGACACAAGTGATGCCCTTTTCTCTTCTTAATAGTCTTTGGAAGGACTCCACTGCCTGGTCCAGTCAGGAATGAGTGTTTTATTTCAGATGCAGAATGGCAGCACAGAGAGTGGGGCGCTCAGAGCAGGAGACAGGTAGCTAAATTTATAGGGACAGGTAGCTAAATTTATAGGGACAGGTAGCTAGATTTATAGGGACAGGTACCTAGATTTATAGGGACAGGTAGTCAGATTTATAGGGACAGGTAGCTAGATTTATAGGGACGGGTAGCTAGATTTATAGGGACAGGTAGCGAGATTTATAGGGACAGGTAGCTAGATTTATAGGGACAGGTAGTGAGATTTATAGGGACAGGTACCTAGATTTATAGGGACAGGTAGCAAGATTTATAGGGACAGGTAGCTAGATTTATAGGGACAGGTAGCTAGATTTATAGGGACGGGTAGCTAGATTTATAGGGACGGGAAGTGAGATTTATAGGGACGGGTAGCGAGATTTATAGGGACGGGTAGCTAGATTTATCGGGACAGGTAGCGAGATTTATAGGGACGGGTAGCTAGATTTATAGGGACGGGTAGTGAGATTTATAGGGACGGGTAGCAAGATTTATAGGGACGGGTAGCTAGATTTATCGGGACAGGTAGCAAGATTTATAGGGACGGGTAGCTAGATTTATAGGGACGGGTAGCTAGATTTATAGGGACGGGTAGCTAGATTTATAGGGACGGGACACTAGATTTATAGGGACAGGTAGATAGATTTATAGGGACGGGTAGCCTGGACCTAATGGCTGTGAGATATGGATCAGATCCCCTAATTTGTCAGTTGGGGTGATAAAACAGTGGGCTGGGAAAGTGTTGCGGGGAGCTGCTGGGTGATGTGTTTTAGGTGGTGGTGGGCCTGATGAAGATGGATGAGATAGTGTGACACAAGATGGCAGGCAGGGAAGGGAGGAGAGGGGGTTTGGGTTGGCTGAGTTTATGGGGCAGTGAGTTTGGGCTGTGGAGTCACTGGTAAACCAAACACTTGTCACTTCTCGTTAAACCAGGCGTCCTCCTGAGCACCCTTCCACACAAGAGCTCTCGGCTTGGAGTGGGTCCATTTACCCTCACAGATAATAGTTACTGTAACTGACTGCAGTGTATACCACACACCCTGCTTTATAGATGATCACCTAGAGATCAAAAACAACTAACAGGGTAAGCCGTAACCACCACCTCAAATCCTACTCAAATCTTTAAGACCTTACAACACCGCCCTTCTGCTGGGTTTCTCCCTCACAGCACTGCCCTCTCAGCCTCCCTACTCGTTGACATCTGGAAGATGCGTCATTGCAGCTGTGCTGGAGCAGGTCAGCTCTCAGGCCAAAGGTTCTTCAGTCCTGCCCAGAGATGGACCATTTGGGTACCTATGTGAAAACCCAGCTGGCTGACATCTTCAAAACGCACTGCACTAAAACTGTCAAGTTCACACACCAAAATCCATCCTTTGGCTTTTTTAAATGTATTGATTGAATTTGGAGCAGTTTTAGAGAAGAGGCTTCACCAAGTTGTTCTTATATCAACATGTCTCCAGTGGTCAGTGTGGTTGTTTTATTGAGGATGTGTCTGAGGACTTTAGCAGGTTGATGAGGAGCAGGGTAAGAGCAGGTTGATGAGGAGCAGGGTAAGAGCAGGTTGATGAGGAGCAGGGTAAGAGCAGGTTGATGAGGAGCAGGGTAAGAGCAGGTTGATGAGGAGCAGGGTAAGAGCAGGTTGATGAGGAGCAGGGTAAGAGCAGGTTGATGAGGAGCAGGGTAAGAGCAGGTTGATGAGGAGCAGGGTAAGAGCAGGTTGATGAGGAGCAGGGTAAGAGCAGGTTGATGAGGAGCAGGGTAAGAGCAGGTTGATGAGGAGCAGGGTAAGAGCAGGTTGATGAGGAGCAGGGTAAGAGCAGGTTGATGAGGAGCAGGGTAAGAGCAGGTTGATGATGAGCAGGGTAAGTCTTTGGTGTTCAATGGGGCAGTGCTCTAGCAGAGCCAATGAAAAAGACACACATGACTCCTGAAAATGAAACAACGCTACAATGGGCTTCATAGTCCGTCCAAAATCCTCCTCCCATCTACCTTGCCAAACCGCTGAGCAACATTGAAGACCGATGGTCATTATTTACTTTGGTTAACTAGAGTCAGTTTCTTGGGGTGACCTTCTCAGAAAATTAAGTTTGATTTGATCTTTGGAGACTTTCAAAGCGTTTCAAAATGAGATGATGAGGGAAACTGCATTAACAAATGATGTCCATGATTTAAATAACTCAGGTTTTCACATGACATCATTTAGCTCTATTATCTCGCAGGAGAGAAAAAGTGGCCTTTTAGTTTTCAACCCTGTTCATTTTTTTTCTTCATTTTTAGACTTCAAATTACCATCGATTCCCAGAAATACTCGAAAGTGGCAAATGCCTGAAGGGATTCTCTCTAATATGTCAATGTAATTGACCTACAAATATGGTTGTGAAGTGCCTGGAACATGGACAAGACAGAGGACTCTCTATGCTCTGTAGCCCAAGGGTTCCCAGTGGGGTAGATCGAAATTATTACTATTTTTATGTGTATTAAACAACAGATTAACTGAATTTGGGGTCAGTGAAAAAAGTTTAGAGGGTGCGATACAATACAATGTAATAGTATTCATCCAAAATGTATGTTCTTGACCCTTAGAAGCACATGGGCCTGGGAGGCTCACGGGATATTGGTATCCACAGTATTATCCCCAAAAAAGTATTCTTGTATTCCCCCCCACACATTTTTGTTGTTGACATAATCCACTGTCATTTAAGTTTTAAAACTGCAATATTTTCTCTCTGTCCCATGGCAAAATGTGTAGAATTGCAGGAAATTAGCTTTAAAACTGCAGCATTTTCACTGTGATGCAAAGAGGGGGGCTTTTAAAAAAACAATCCCAGGGCCCGAGACCGAATTAGTGCAGCCATGCACTGCAGAAGTCATAGTCAAAAAGTATATTTTTATCGCACTCTGAAGTAGGTGTTGTGTTCTGATATTATGAGGGGGTCCACAATAAATTTGCTATTGCTAAGTGGTCCCCTAAACCAAACAATTTGGGAACCCCTGCTCTAGCCTACATGGCACTCTGCTCAACCAATCTTACATAGGTTTGCTGGATCTTTTCATCTTCGAGACCAATCACAATGAGCTTCACAAGCTCCACTCTACAGGGTCTAAATTCAAAAATCTGTCCAAATGACATTGTAAATACGAAGCATTGTAACCCATCTGTCATAACTCAAATTATATTAGACATGCATGTCTTTTCCAGATGTATTTCATGAGACATGCTTTACACTGTAATGGAGGAGAATCTTCAGAAAAAGAGATTCATCAAATAATAACTGAAAGACCTTCCCAATCTCATGTCCAATTGTGCCTCATAAGCATATTTGAAACATTCTGAAATGTAATATAGCGCAAGAAAATATGCATGAGATAAATCTCTCAGCATCCTCCACCGAGTGCTGCAGTAACCAGTTAGACATCTTTCTGTTTGGAGGGTTTGCAAGACAGACAAAGACATGTGTGGAATCAGTTACCCCTAACCGCATGTTTGGAGTGTGAGGAACAGTTAGCGCGCGGGGTGGTTCAGAGTTTGGGAGGTTCAAGGGGAGTGAGCGAGGGGTTGTGGTAAGAAGAGAGGGTTGCCCTTTTTTTTACTAGCATCTGATTGATTAATGTTGTTGTCAGGGCATGAGGTCCCTGGAGAGGATGAGGGACCCTCCATGATATGCACATGGTTTTACAAGCGGCGGCAGGCTTGAAAGTGAGAGATGCTGGCCAAAGGCCGAAATGAGAAATCCATCAGGAATGCATTTCCTCTCTCTCTCCCTCTCTTTGCCTCACTCTCTTTCTCATCTCCTCTCTCTCTTTATCTCCCTCCCTCCCTTCTGAACAGCTGCTGCTATAACTCTACTGTATTTTCCTTCAGTGTTACATAAAACCACATGGTACACAAGCTGTCAGGCAGGTCCTGTGGAGTCTTGGGTGTAAAACAATGGAGCCTCCCCTGTCAAGGCCTTCTTAGAACAGATGAGGACTCACAGACACAACTCCCAGGTGAGGTGAGGAGGTAAAATATGGGTAAAAAAGACCTGCACTTGGATGAATGAATATTGTCGCTAGTAACTCTACATACCTCTAGCACAATCTTCAAATTTTGCTGCCTTAAAATGTCATCTAAAAAGGAATTAAATGGGATTTGTTTTGCCTCCGATCTACACAACATACTCCACAGTTCCGAAGTGAAAGAGAGGTTAAAGAAAATGTTCCAAGTGATACAATGAAGATGTCTTGATTGCGTGTCTTCACACCCCAGAGTTAATACTTGAAGGAAGAACCTTGGGCAGCCATTACAGCTGTTCATCATTTTGAATAAGATGATACCAATTTTGCACAACTCTTAGGGCAACATACAGTATATCCATTGCTTTTGTCAAAATTGTTTAAGCTCAGTACATTTGGATGGGAATCATTGATTGGAAGCTATATTCAAACATTGCCTCTGATTTTAAAGCAGATTCAACACCTCTTGGAAAGCCATTCTGGTGTCTTTGGCATTAAAAGTTGTATAATTGCCCCCCCCCCCTAATAAAACTATGTCAGTGTTAGATTTTCTCTGGGGTGTGAAGACAACGCAATCAAGATGCCTTCTTTTATTATTATTAGTAGTAGTAGTCATTTTTATATTTTTTATATTATTATTTCACTTTGAAAATGTAGAGTAAGTTGTGTAGATGGGTAGATTTTTATTATTTCGTAAGACTATGGCAGGATATAAAAACTGAAGTTTGTCATGTACAGTTGTGGCCAAAAGTTTTGAGAATGACAGAAATATTAATTTTCACAGTCTGCTGCCTCAGTTTGTATGATGGCAATTTGCATATACTCCAGAATGTTATGAAGAGTGATCAGATGAATTGCAATTAATTGCAGTCCCTCTTTGCTATGCAAATTAACTGAATCCCCAAAAAACATTTCATCCCTGCCACAAAAGGACCAGCTGACATCATGTCAGTGATTCTCTCGTTAACACAGGTGTGAGTGTTGACGAGGACAAGCCCGGAGATCACTATGTCATGCTGATTGAGTTCGAATAACAGACTGGAAGCTTCAAAAGGAGGGTGGTGCTTGGAATCATTGTTCTTCCTCTGTCAACCATGGTTACCTGCAAGGAAACACGTGCCGTCTTCATTGCTTTGCACAAAAAGGGCTTCACAGGCAAGGATATTGCTGCAGTAACGTTGCACCTAAATCAACCATTTTTCGGATCATCAAGAACTTCAAGGAGAGCGGTTCAATTGTTGTGAAGAAGGCTTCAGGGCGCCCAAGAAAGTCCAGCAAGCGCTAGGACCGTCTCCTGAAGTTAATTCAGCTGCTGGATCAGGGCACCACCAGTACAGAGGTTGCTCAGGAATGGCAGCAGGCAGGTGTGAGTGCATCTGCACGCACAGTGAGGCAAAAACTTTTGGAAGTTGGCCTGGTGTCAAGAAGGGCAGCAAAGAAGTCACTTCTCTCCAGGAAAAACATCTGGGATAGACTGATATTCTGTAAAAGGTACAGGGATTGGATTGCTGAGGACTGGGGTAAAGTCATTTTCTCTGATGATTCCCCTTTCCGATTGTTTGGGGCATCCGGAAAAAAGCTTGTCCGGAGAAGACCAGGTGAGCGCTACCATCAGTCCTGTGTCATGCCAACAGTAAAGCGTCCTGAGATCATTCATGTGTGGGGTTGCATCTCAGCCAAGGGAGTGGGCTCACTCACAATTTTGCCTAAGAACACAGGCATGAATAAAGAATGGTACCAACACATCCTCCGAGAGCAACTTCTCCCAACCATCCAGGAACAGTTTGGTGACAAACAATGCCTTTTCCTGCATGATGGAGCACCTTGACATAAGGCATAAGTGATAACTAAGTGGCTAAGGGAACAAAACATCAATATTTGGGGTCTAAGGCCAGGAAACTACCCAGACCTTAATCCCATTGAGAACTTGTGGTCAATCCCCAAGAGGCAGGTGGACAAACAAAAACCCACAAATTCTGACAAACTCCAAGCATTAATTATGCAAGAATGGGCTGCCATCAGTCAGGATGTGGCCCAGAAGTTAATTGACAGCATGCCAGGGCAGATTACAAAGGTCTTGAAAAAGAAGGGTTAACACTGCAAATATTGACTCTTTGCATCAACCTCATGTAATTGTCAATAAAAGCCTTTGACACTTATGAAATGCTTGGAATTATACTTCAGTATTCCATAGTAACATCTGACAAAAATATCTAAAGTCACTGAAGCAGCAAACCTTGTGGAAATTAAAATTTGTGTCATTCTCAAAACTTTTGGCCATGACAGTACAGGAAAACAGTGCTTTAGATTAGTGTGATAAACACCTGGATAATGCTCAGCAGCCATGACAGTACAGGAAAACAGTGCTAAACACCTGGATAATGCTCAGCAGCCATGACAGAATGTGTGTTGCATTGACTGTTTGTGTGTCTAACTAACCTGCACGCGGGCCTCAGTGAGCTTGGTCCTCTGGGCCAGCTCTTCCCTGGTGTAGATGTCTGGGTAGTGTGTCCTCTCAAAGGCTTTCTCCAGCTCCTCAAGCTGCTCGGCTGTGAAGGTGGTGCGGCTGCGACGCTGCTTCCTCTTCAGGGGAAGGTCCGGCTCCGACTCCACGTCTGAACCCTCATCTGTACGATTACCTGGGCCAAAGGGGAAGAGGGAGAAGAGGGGAAGAGCCAGCTCAGTTAATACTAGGAAATACACTAAAATAATACAAGGGAATTTAGTAACAATGGAAAGGAAGTCAATTTTACTGGTTAGTTATTTATCTCTTCAGTTGTCTTTATTTGTTATTTTTTATTTAACCTTTATTGAACCAGGTAGGCCAGTTGAGAACAAGTTCTCATTTACAACTGCGACCTGGTCAAGATAAAGCAGTGCGACAAAAACAACAACACAGAGTTACACATAAACAAACGTACAGTCAATAACACAAAAGGAACATCTATATACAGTCTGTGCAAATGTAGTAAGGTTAGGGAGGTATGGCAATAAATAGGCCATAGGGCAAAAATAATTACAATTTAGCATTAACTGGATTGATAGATGTGCAGGTAGAGATACTGGGGTGCAAAAGAGCAAAAAAATGAATAACAATATGTGCATGAGGTAGTTGGGTGTGCTATTTACAGATGGGCTGCTGTGTCTGTGTTTACCCTCAAGCCTCTGTTCTGACAGCATTTTTTGTTAATTAACCTAAATCATTGAAAAAGGCAATAAAAAGTAGGGCTGTGACGATACCAGTATCACAATATGTTTTCCATGGCGAAATAAATGTGACTCTGGATAACAACATAATGATTTTCCAACATTAGGGCTGTTTTCCTAAAGAAGTGAAATCTACTTTGTGCTTTGTTTCCATGTCACGATACTCGTTAGTATCGCGGTACTGTTATCATCCCAGCCCTAATAAAAAGGATGGATGAAACCCTGAAATGGTCAATACAAGCCCTAAAAGCCCCTTTTAGTAGTTTAGGGGCAAAACCCACATCAGAGGCTGTCGCTTGAGGGGGAGAGGCTGCAAAGAAGCTTCAAATGACAGCTTTCCCTCTCTCCGAGCACAACAGAGCAAATATTATCTTAATCTGTGGATATTTATACAGTGTATGAGAGGCCTGATACCCAAACCTGCCTTGAGAGAGAGAGAGCGGGGGAGAGAGGCGCCAGAGGCTGGAGGCAGAGGGCAGGAGGCGGTTGGGGGCAGGAGGGGAGGGGGCGCTGGATGGAAGGGTTAATCTACCCAGGCCACCTTGCTGTTCCTCACCACACTATTCTCTCACAATGGCCCAGGGCACACTGCTGCTAAAAAGAACAGTAGAGCCAGAATATACAGAACACTACAACAATATCACACCAGAACCATTCAGTCCCATATTCTGTCTTTCTATGATACTGCTGTCAATAAATTAATTACAATATATCTTACAGTACTTTTATGCATTCAACTAAGCTGCTGCATTTTCGCTAGAGGAATATAGATACTGCACAAAGCCATCCAATCCTGGCCAAGAGGAATGTTTCTGACAGCGAATATGTATTACCACAGCACATTACCATTATAACTGAATTTAGGAAATTGCATAATTTTCACCTCCTCTGCATGTCTATTCAAACTACATGGCCCTGTTCATTTCCTGTTATAAAATGCATATTTTCACAAATGTGCTCATTGAGACATTGACAAGCCAGTGTTGCTCTAGGCCTAGCTGGATTGCATCATACATCTACAGTCCAGAAGGAGAGAAGGGTAAAGAACAAAAAACGAGAGATAGTCTATAGAACAAAACTCATTGTCCCTTACAGAAAAGCTTTCTCCCCAACTATAATGACAACCATAACGGTCTTCTGAGAGTTAGCCCAGGTGAATCCCCTGTATTGGCTATGGGCACAACTAAGCTCAGTTCAACAAAGCCCTCTCGAATGTTTCAGCATACCACATGGACAAACTGAAGCCAAATAGCCTTCAAATAACAACTGTGAGAATAAAAGAGGAACCAAATCTGGCTGGGTCTCAAGGCCGGCTCTGGAGTTTAATTAAACAAGGAATTATGGGATTATATGGAGACTATCATTACAGGCCACTCGATGAGTCTTCTGAGAACGTCTTTTTGTCCCCCTGAGCTCACGCCTAACGATTCTCTGCGGATTACATGCGGCCGCAGGACATGAGGCCGCATTCATTAAATCAATTCTTTCGTCTAACCCTTTTTAATAAAGATTGATTCCCCAACACTGGCTCCCACTTTTGTAGAGAACAGCCTTGAACATACAATGTTGAATATGTACATATATGGCATATCCCTTTGTTGGTTTTATGAGGATGCGCATAGCGATTTGCCGCTAACTCGCCATGACAACACTTGAGACCGGCACAGCGGTCTATAGATCACTTTTCAAAGTCACCTCTGTGTCCTACAGGGCGGGGCAAGGGTGGGGGGAAAGGGGGGCCATGCGGGCAGAGAGGAGGGCTGCTCAACGGTTTAAAACCAAACAGACACCACAGAATTCTACTATTCTATTTTGCTCATATTTCTCTTCCTTTGTTTATCTATGTGATCGGATGGAAAGTTGCGTAAGTGGATATAGGCTAGCCAGTACTTAAAACATTTAAAAAATGAATCCTCCCCCTATACTCCAATGTTAGCATTTTGCAAAGGATTTACAAACAAACTGCATGACAAACAAGACTAATGACTATGTACTGCCACCTGTCATTGAGCCCTGGTTATAGTGACATGTGTCATGGCACACAACACATCTGTTTGCGTGCATGAACTACAGGCAGCAAGCAGCAAGCTCTCGGTGAAGGTCAACAGCCCTATTAGATGTGAGTTTGGGAAACAGGGATGTGAGAAGCAAACCTCATCTCTATCCAGACGACACTTTTCTGAACGGGATGCCAAGATTAATCAACAACACTGGGGCCCCCACATGTACCAAAATGGGTTGTGACAGAAACAGAATTCCAGTTAAATGCACTGTATGGTTCCTCTCATTGTTGGTGCAACACAGAGTTGCATGGCTGTCTGGTTAACATATTTTACTGGCCACCCTATTTTCAGGTAAAACCCTTCAGCAGACAACATAAGACTATCTACATAAACAAACAAGTCGAATTATAATGACACTGCGTGGATTACACAGTATCCACATCGTTTCATTTAAATATGTCTAACATGTTATACTTTATTCAAACAGCTGGAAACAAAGGGGGAGATAGGCAAGCAGGAGAGCAGACAGGCAAGCAGGAGAGCAGACAGGCAAGCAGGAGAGCAGACAGGCAAGCAGGAGAGCAGACAGGCAAGCAGGAGAGCAGACAGGCAAGCAGGAGAGCAGACAGGCAAGCAGGAGAGCAGACAGGCAAGCAGGAGAGCAGTAGGAAGGGTAGACACGAGGACTGAACCCCGGTCTTGTGACTGGCCGGGAGCGTTACCGATAGATCACGGGCTCTGCACCAAATCTTTTTATTTAGTGGTTGTTTGATATTTATAGATGCAGTGCCTCTCGGGCCTAAATTATGGAAGAATAAACACTTACTATCTGTTTCCCAGACAACAAAGCTTTTGAATTTGAATAACACATGTCTCCTTGGTTTACAAATCTGTCCATGTTGATACAGGACAAAATGCTGGATGATTAGCCTACTACCTTGGAATAAACTCAATCCCTGTGGGCGTTGAGGTCAATTCTCTAACACTTCTTGCTGCTTTGAAACAATAAGGTACATCCTGATTAGACCTGGGTATAATGCCTCAGCTGTAATTCCATTGGAAGATTCTGGGGATATTGATAAAGCACTCGTGCCTCATCAGTTATCATAGCAATTAGGGCCTAATTATGTATACCATCCAGTGGGTATGATTAGACAGCCGTGTATCCTCCTTCAGGGCCCTCAGAGGTCCTGCTCAATATTGATTTAAAAATACAGCAGTGTTTAAACAGAAATTAACCAGATATTGACGAGGTCTTCTAAATCAGAAACATTTTTTTTATGTTTCAAGTAACAAGGGGAGACAAGTAAACATGTTATACTGGAAGAGCCAATTGTTTTACTGACATAATTTAATTGAATCTCTTTACTTATGAATGGAGCCATATGTTTCCCAAAGAGATTGTTTAAGCTCTCTGTTACCTCTTTCAAAAATCACAGCTTTTTCACAAAGCACTACTATTTCTAACAATATCCATAGTGAGACAGAATGTCAACTCAGGTCAGAACACAACCAACAAAAGTGGTCTTGTCTCTGAGAAGCTGAGCAGTTGGTTAATAGTTTAGTGGTGAGTTTAGTGTGAGGTTTAAAGATGGTCCTCCCTCTCTCCTGATGCTCCTCACTGCTGACCCCACGGTCTGCTCAGAGCTCAGACTGCAGGCAGATGGAATACTCATCACGCAAACCTCTCCAAACCCCCTCCCAGACAGCCCGCTAACCCTATGGACTGTTCTTCTCTTTCTCCCATCCTCCTTCTGAGGAGCCCCTACTCTCTCTTTCCCCCCTGGGAGACAGGCTGAGGTAATATGGCTTAGATGGACCTTAGATGGATTGCTGTCCAAGGCTGTACAGTCAATAAAGACTGCTGGCTCCAATGCTCCACAAGAACATTATGCTATAATAAACGACAAGCCCTACAATAGCAATGTCTATTAGCAGTGAAGGGGACAGAGAAAACATACAATGACAGTCTAGAAAATGATCACAAAGAAACAGAATCTAGGCTACACTCCAACACCCACAGCTACTGTATAACTGATCACCACAACACTACAACACAGGAGGCGAATAGTAACGCTTCAACGTGGCAACACAAAATTCCTCAATGCCAAGATGTCTAATATGGTCAAATTCTAACCAACATTGTGTCAGTGAATATTTAGGTAAAATATTTAAAATATAGGTCAGAAATTGATACTTGTACTATGCATGGTAGACCTGGGAGGTATTTAATGATAACAGGTGGTTAAGAAGCCTCCGTGATGACACATGGGGTGGAAGCATCATTCTTCGTCTCTCAGATTGCCTCTGAGTCAG
Source organism: Oncorhynchus mykiss (assembly GCF_013265735.2). Lineage (NCBI taxonomy): Eukaryota > Metazoa > Chordata > Actinopteri > Salmoniformes > Salmonidae > Oncorhynchus > Oncorhynchus mykiss. The sequence goes on from NC_048571.1 coordinate 55,670,551, forward strand.
TATTAGCTCAACACTATGGTGTGTATCCTCCTCCCTGTCCCATGCAGGGTGTTTCTGATACCAGAACCAATGGCCTCAATATCAGCTGTACCTTTCCAAACTACCCAAGACAGAGGGACAAAAACAGACAGGGCTTTGGCAGTGCAGCATTAGATCATAATGGCTCATTTTGAAAAGCATATTAGTTCCAGCATAATTACGATCAGGCCTCACGCTTGGTGTTCTGCAGGCATTCACAGGACCAGCCTCAGAGCACCCAGTCACACCAGTTGACTGTGACTGACAGCACATTTTGTTTATTGGTCGTTTTTTCCCCTACATTCCCACAGGACGAAAATAACATCCCATCTTTTCTCTCTATTTATGTTTACTTGTTTATTTTGTGCATGCCTTTTGTCGTTGTTGATGTTGCAATTATACTTTTTGTCAGTCGGAGGGGAGGAATATCAAAAGGCCTAATTATGCAAACAGGCCCTGTGATAAGCAGCAAATGTCTGAGATGGGATCTGCTATCTCTGACATCCATCTGTCTCTGTGCTGTCTCCTGCTCCAGGCCTGAATATAAACATCTCTTCCTGTCACCAAGACTGCATGGGATTCAACCCCAGATACTGGAGAGGAGGGATGTTCATGCAGCAACATCAAATAGCTGACAACTTCTTCTTTTCAATTTTTCAGAGAATGGGGCAGTTTTTCTCCTGAATGCACTACCCTGTGTGTCCCTCAGTGTTGCGAAGTTAGGAGAGCCATAGGAGATGATTCAGTTGTGCAACTGGAGGATGGATTTAACATAGAAACAGTATAGTACTTCATGAAAACAAACCTTGTAGTACTCCATGAAAACAAACCTTGTAGTACTCCATGAAAACAAACCTTGTAGTACTCTATGAACACAAAACGTATAGTACTCCATGAAAACAAACCTTGTAGTACTCCATGAAAACAAACCTTGTAGTACTCTATGAACACAAAACGTATAGTACTCCATGAAAACAAACCTTGTAGTACTCTATGAAAACAAACCTTGTAGTACTCCATGAAAACAAACCTTGTAGTGCTCTATGAAAACAAACCTTGTAGTACTCCATGAAAACAAACCTTGTAGTACTCCATGAAAACAAACCTTGTAGTACTCCATGAAAACAAACCTTGTAGTACTCCATGAAAACAAACCTTGTAGTACTCCATGAAAACAAACCTTGTAGTACTCCATGAAAACAAACCTTGTAGTACTCTATGAAAACAAACCTTGTAGTACTCTATGAAAATAAACCTTGTAGTACTCTATGAACACAAAACGTATAGTACTCCATGAAAACAAACCTTGTAGTACTCCATGAAAACAAACCTTGTAGTACTCTATGAAAACAAACCTTGTAGTACTCTATGAAAATAAACCTTGTAGTACTCTATGAACACAAAACGTATAGTACTCCATGAAAACAAACCTTGTAGTACTCCATGAAAACAAAACGTATAGTACTCCATGAAAACAAACCTTGTAGTACTCCATGAAAACAAAACGTATAGTACTCCATGAAAACAAACCTTGTAGTACTCTATGAAAACAAAACGTATAGTACTCCATGAAAACAAACCTTGTAGTACTCCATGAAAACAAACCTTGTAGTACTCCATGAAAACAAACCTTGTAGTACTCTATGAAAACAAAACATATTGTACTCCATGAAAACAAACCTTGTAGTACTCCACGAAAACAAACCTTGTAGTACTCTATGAACACAAAACGTATAGTACTCCATGAAAACAAACCTTGTAGTACTCCATGAAAACAAACCTTGTAGTACTCTATGAAAACAAACCTTGTAGTACTCTATGAAAATAAACCTTGTAGTACTCTATGAACACAAAACGTATAGTACTCCATGAAAACAAACCTTGTAGTACTCCATGAAAACAAAACGTATAGTACTCCATGAAAACAAACCTTGTAGTACTCCATGAAAACAAAACGTATAGTACTCCATGAAAACAAACCTTGTAGTACTCTATGAAAACAAAACGTATAGTACTCCATGAAAACAAACCTTGTAGTACTCCATGAAAACAAACCTTGTAGTACTCCATGAAAACAAACCTTGTAGTGCTCTATGAAAACAAAACGTATAGTATTCCATGAAAACAAACCTTGTAGTACTCTATGAAAACAAAACATATTGTACTCCATGAAAACAAACCTTGTAGTACTCCATGAAAACAAACCTTGTAGTACTCTATGAAAACAAACCTTGTAGTACTCTATGAAAACAAACCTTGTAGTACTCTATGAAAACAAACCTTGTAGTACTCTATGAAAACAAACCTTGTAGTACTCCATGAAAACAAACCTTGTAGTACTCTATGAAAACAAACCTTGTAGTACTCTATGAAAACAAACCTTGTAGTACTCCATGAAAATAAACCTTGTAGTACTCCATGAACACAAACCTTGTAGTACTCTATGAAAACAAACCTTGTAGTACTCTATGAAAACAAACCTTGTAGTACTCTATGAAACCAAACCTTGTAGTACTCTATGAAAACAAACCTTGTAGTACTCTATGAAAACAAACCTTGTAGTACTCTATGAAAACAAACCTTGTAGTACTCCATGAAAACAAACCTTGTAGTACTCTATGAAAACAAACCTTGTAGTACTCTATGAAAACAAAACGTATAGTACTCCATGAAAACAAACCTTGTAGTACTCCATGAAAACAAACCTTGTAGTACTCCATGAAAACAAACCTTGTAGTACTCTATGAACACAAAACGTATAGTACTCCATGAAAACAAACCTTGTAGTGCTCTATGAAAACAAACCTTGTAGTACTCCATGAAAACAAACCTTGTAGTACTCTATGAACACAAAACGTATAGTACTTCATGAAAACAAACCTTGTAGTGCTCTATGAAAACAAACCTTGTAGTACTCCATGAAAACAAACCTTGTAGTACTCTATGAAAACAAACCTTGTAGTACTCTATGAAAACAAACCTTGTAGTACTCCATGAAAACAAACCTTGTAGTACTCCATGAAAACAAACCTTGTAGTACTCTATGAAAACAAACCTTGTAGTACTCTATGAAAACAAACCTTGTAGTACTCCATGAAAACAAACCTTGTAGTATTCCATGAAAACAAACCTTGTAGTACTCCATGAAAACAAACCTTGTAGTACTCCATGAAAACAAACCTTGTAGTACTCCATGAAAACAAACCTTGTAGTACTCCATGAAAACAAACCTTGTAGTACTCTATGAAAACAAACCTTGTAGTACTCCATGAAAATAAACCTTGTAGTACTCTATGAAAACAAAAGGTATAGTACTCTATTGAAACAAACCTCATAGCACTCCATGAAAACCAACCTTAGAGTACTATAAGGTTTGTTTTCATAGAGTACTTTAAGGTTTGATTTCATGGAGTACTATAAGGTTTGTTTTCATGGAGTACTATATGAAAACAAACCTTTTTGTACTCCATGAAAACAAGCAACAAGAGGAACTACCCACTCAGCAAGACAATGAGCCAGAGACCGAAATACAAAACTCAGAATAATTCATAAAGAATCTTCTCTGTTAGTTACCTCAGTCGCCAACCAGAAAACAGCTCCAACATGATAATATGGCAAGGATGTACCTACCTAATGTTAATATGCTGAAATCAACTTGAATTATCATCGTCTCCCCAGGCACCAGTGACCTTTTCAGAGCCTGGCTTGGCATTTATCACAAATTGAATCTGGAGTTGATGATCAACAGCCACTAGTATGGCTACTGTTATCAGCTTCCAATAAACAAAAGTAACTACTCTAAATGAAAAAAGTACAGTAACCGTATTGCACAATTTAGATTATGAGTGTGGTTGAGAGTCAACTATGGATGCTCAACCAAGCTCTGACTGTATAAATATACTTAAATTACATCACATTGATCTTCCCCTCTTCTCTCAAACCGTACAATCAGTTCTGTCCACTGCTTAACAGGTGGCTTAGGACAAAGGGCAGGTGTCTCCCGAGAGACTCAAAAGTGAGTGGGAAAAGATCCTTCGCATCACTGTACATCTCATACCACAAGAGTACTATGATCTAGAGGCCCATAGCTACTCACTATAACCCCCTCCTCATTCATTTAGGACTAAAGCTGAGCCTCACATCCAACCAAAAATCCGACCTTCAAGTGTTTTCTTGTGTCTCATTGCCACTGTCAAAAATGTGTCTATTTTCCCTCCGATCTACATTCCAAAGGACAATTCCGATACTTTTCTTTTCTCTGCTCTTGGATAGAATCACATTCCTTAGAAAGGAGAGAGCGCCTGCAAAACAGGAGAAAAAGTCAAGGGGAGGAAGAAAGACATGCGGCTCTATAATCTTTGGCTCTTTTTTTTATTTATTTTACTAGGCAAGTCAGTTAAGAATAAATTCTTATTTTCAATGACAGCCTAGGAACAGTGGGTTTACTGCCTGTTCAGGGGAAGAACAACAGATGTGTACCTTGTCAGCTCGGGGATTTGAACTTGCAACCTTCCCGTTACTAGTCCAACACTCTAACCACTAGGCTACCCTGCCGCCCGGCTCTCACAACAAACAATTAGCCCCATTTTCATTTTTTGAGGTCGGGCAAAAAATAACGTGGAGTGGAGAAAGGAGAGAAGAGAGGGAGAAGCAGCGAAAAGCTGTGCTCTTTTATGGCTCTTGTCATATGGATGAAGGCGCGGCGCGTCCATGAGAGCACACGCTCACCTTCAACAACAGGGCGTCCATGAGAGCACACGCTCACCTTCAACAACAGGGCGTCCATGAGAGCACACGCTCACCTTCAACAACAGGGCGTCCATGAGAGCACACGCTCACCTTCAACAAGAGGGCGTCCATGAGAGCACACGCTCACCTTCAACAACAGGGCGTCCATGAGAGCACACGCTCACCTTCAACAACAGGGCGTCCATGAGAGCACACGCTCACCTTCAACAACAGGGCGTCCATGAGAGCACACGCTCACCTTCAACAACAGGGCGTCCATGAGAGCACACGCTCACCTTCAACAACAGGGCGTCCATGAGAGCACACACTCACCTTCAACAACAGGGCATCCATGAGAGCACACGCCTCCTTCAACAACAGGGCGTCCATGAGAGCACACGCTCAACTTCAACAACAGGGCGTCCATGAGAGCACACACTCACCTTCAACTACAGGGCGTCCATGAGAGCACACGCTCACCTTCAACAACAGGGCGTCCATGAGAGCACACGCTCACCTTCAACAAGAGGGCGTCCATGAGAGCACACGCTCACCTTCAACAACAGGGCGTCCATGAGAGCACACGCTCACCTTCAACAACAGGGCGTCCATGAGAGCACACGCTCACCTTCAACAACAGGGCGTCCATGAGAGCACACGCTCACCTTCAACAACAGGGCGTCCATGAGAGCACACGCTCACCTTCAACAAGAGGGCGTCCATGAGAGCACACGCTCACCTTCAACAACAGGGCGTCCATGAGAGCACACGCTCACCTTCAACAACAGAGCGTCCATGAGAGCACACGCTCACCTTCAACAATAGGGCGTCCATGAGAGCACACGCTCACCTTCAACAACAGGGCGTCCACTGGGCCTCCCGGCCCTTTCAGCCCAGAAAGACAGACTCCTCAGGGGGCCATTAGAGCATGAATAGAGGCCTGACAGCCCTGTGCAGCTCCGCGGGGCATCCATAAACGCTGACATATTGACTCCCCAGGCCTCTGCTCTGCTCTTTCTGCCTGAGTGTGAAACAGTGAAGGGCATGAAGGGTGGATTCTTCTTTTTTATACATACATTCTACCGATTGGACGTGGGATATTACTAACAATATGATCGTAGTCCTTTTCAGAAAGGCCTTCTTATTGTGTGGGAGAAAATGCTGTTTCTCAGAAAGCGGGTAAACTAGTATATTCATACTTTTATCAAATCTTAAGATTTCCCTTTTGTTACATTGTTGTTATTTGCACAAAGACAAAATTAACAAACAAAAGTTGTTGTAGTTGGAGTTTTTCAAAGCAAAAAGTTATATTACAATTCTGATGGATATTTTGGAAAGTCTTCACAAACAAGTCTGTTAGACATAATAGAACTTTAACTTGGAACTAAGTAACAACTAAAAACTTTATGTGACTATGATACCAGGAGTAAAATGCACTCTCTCCTTAAATCGGTGTTGCTCTCTGCTACTGAGCCCAGCTTCACACCAGGTATTCTGGTGTTCAATGGGAAGTCATTCCCTGGGATCCATGCTAATTGAGGTCACAGTAAAAGTAATGAAATGGTCCCTGCTAACTGGCACCGGAACTAGAGCCCCCGTCCTCCAACAAAGGCTCCTGAACCTACCCAGGAAGTCAAACAGTAACTCAGGGCTATGAGTGGAGGCATCTGGGAGGAACAACTCATATTCTCAACAAAGCCAAGGAGAGATTACTTTACACAGAATAGGAATGCACAGCAGACAATTTTCATGCCCCAGGAATGCTTCCTAATTTTCTGGACAATGTCAGACCGTAAACATTTGTCATTGTGCAAGTTTTTATGGTGCAAGGGACAGCTGGAAGAGTAGTGATGGTGTCTGTGAAGTGAAGTCTTTTTTATCACAGTCAAGGGAATATGAAAGTACAAAATCCCCGAACTTAATATCCATAATCCATAAACACAGCAATTGTGTAGAATTGCCAACAACGTCCACCATTTTAAAACATGTTGGCAGTCTTGTTTAAGGGACATACCACTACACAATACACCATAAATCTGACAATAACTACCTAATGGTCCTGGAGGATAACCCCTATACTAATGATGCCTCTATTACTACACACCTAATGGTCCCAGGAGGATAACCCCTATACTAATGATGCCTCTATTACTACACACCTAATGGTCCTGGAGGATAACCCCTATACTAATGATGCCTCTATTACTACACACCTAATGGTCCCAGGAGGATAACCCCTATACTAATGATGCCTCTATTACTATACACCTAATGGTCCTGGAGGATAACCCCTATACTAATGATGCCTCTATTACTACACACCTAATGGTCCCAGGAGGATAACCCCTATACTAATGATGCCTCTATTACTATACCCCTAATGGTCCTGGAGGATAGCCCCTATACTAATGATGCCTCTATTACTACACACCTAATGGTCCCAGGAGGATAACCCCTATACTAATGATGCCTCTATTACTATACACCTAATGGTCCTGGAGGATAACCCTTATACTAATGATGCCTCTATTACTACACACCTAATGGTCCCAGGAGGATAACCCCTATACTAATGATGCCTCTATTACTATACACCTAATGGTCCCAGGAGGATAACCCCTATACTAATGATGTCTCTATTACTATACACCTAATGGTCCTGGAGGATAACCCCTATACTAATGATGCCTCTATTACTATACACCTAATGGTCCTGGAGGATAACCCCTATACTAATGATGCCTCTATTACTATACACCTAATGGTCCTGGAGGATAACCCCTATACTAATGATGCCTCTATTACTATACACCTAATGGTCCTGGAGGATAACCCCTATACTAATGATGCCTCTATTACTATACACCTAATGGTCCCAGGAGGATAACCCCTATACTAATGATGTCTCTATTACTACACACCTAATGGTCCTGGAGGATAACCCCTATACTAATGATGCCTCTATTACTATACACCTAATGGTCCCAGGAGGATAACCCCTATACTAATGATGCCTCTATTACTACACACCTAATGGTCCTGGAGGATAACCCCTATACTAATGATGCCTCTATTACTATACACCTAATGGTCCTGGAGGATAACCCCTATACTAATGATGTCTCTATTACTACACACCTAATGGTCCCAGGAGGATAACCCCTATACTAATGATGTCTCTATTACTACACACCTGGGACACAGCCACCATAAGGCCTAAATAGGAAACGTAATGGATCATGATGCTGGGCATGAGTCTGACACTGAATTACTGAGGTAATAACCTACATGCACAAACACTGTAAACAAATAAATAAATCAACAAACAAACAATTGATTGTGAAAGACAGACAATCTCAAGATAATATAAGCAAGAATTAAAGAAGTGAAACCGATAATTCACTCTTTCATTTTGCTTCATACACTTGAATGAGATTCAGTAAATTCTAACTGAACAAACACTAGCGTATTTCCAAATAGTTCCTGAGGATCCAGAAATAATATTTCCTGTTTAGAGGGTTGGAGGGGGACATCAGTAAGTCGTCACAGTGCTTGATATTAACATTTGAAATCTGTGCTCCATAGTGTGGCTTTACAATGTAACGGAAAAACAAAGCTTTTTGAAATGAGAGTACATATTCCCCAAGGAGAGAATGACAGAGGATGCAGAAATAAGCCCATTAGTTGAAAATGGAGGACCAGGCACCATTTGAAGTTATTTTTCAGGCTAGAATGGCAGCTCCACCCCACCGTTTCAACTCTCCATAACATTTTAACTGGGTGGAAAAAAACACAATTCTGATTTGCAACACTTACGGGAAAATGTTTATTGTCTTTGTGCGTGTTAAAAAACGTCCTCAACCACAATTAAAACAAATGAAGATTGCAGTTGCAAGGCAGATTAAGAGCATAAAATGGGAAATGTTCTGGACATAAGTAGCAGAGGCTAATGGTGATTTTTAAACTAGCAGACCATGGTCAATGTCTCTCATTCATCACTAAGAGAGCTGGGCACACTGCTCTAAACGTAATTACTGTTGCACATTATGGGGGCTATTCCTGTTTTGTAATAAAATTAGCCAGAAATGCTTGTTGTGTTTTCTAATGCCACACATTGGCGTAATGCAACACACTGTCCTGATCTGTGCCAGCTGTCAAACACTGACGATACTGACAGCCAAGGCAAATCGTAAGAAACGTTTTAAAATCAATTCTGAGGAACTGAACAGCACAACCATTATAATATGCTCTGAGAACACAACAAAGGAAGCCAGATAGCCTGCTGTACTGTATTCATTCATATGTCATATGCATGAATCATTTTCTCTAGCCACTCTCAATTCTACTGTTTGTCAAAACAACAATGGCTTAATTACCCAGGAAAGATCTATTTGTGTCAGTGGTTCCAGTTATTACACTCTCTGCCTTCATATTTTGTCATGATTAAAGGCCTGGGATTCATGTGCTGGTCATCACTGCATATTTTGTCATGATTAAAGGCCTGGGATTCATGTGCTGGTCATCACTGCATATTTTGTCATGATTAAAGGCCTGGGATTCATGTGCTGGTCATCACTGCATATTTTGTCATGATTAAAGGCCTGGGATTCATGTGCTGGTCATCACTGCATATTTTGTCATGATTAAAGGCCTGGGATTCATGTGCTGGTCATCACTGCATATTTTCCTCAGCAGCACAAACCATCTAAATATAGTCTACACAGTAGAAACCAAATACAAACAAAACAAGACTGGACAATTGGAAGTGAAAAATAACAACCGATTCCAATATGTTCAACTGAGTGAGACAAAAGATGTATGAACTAGCAATGAATCTTGAGTCAAATTACATGACTGTGAATCACAAGCAAACAATAGCAAAACTTGATAGACACTGTAAATACTGAGAGGTTGTATTATATGAAGAGATTTCTAAGTATTCATCAAATCTAGCTCATATTTGAAGCAAAGTAGATATACGGGGGGGGCTTTGAGTGGGAAAGGTGAGAGCTGCTGGTTTTACGGGTGCAGTCCTGTAATGCATGCTCTCATATAAAACACTGGTGACAGAGCACTGCTAGTAGGGCAAGAACCAATAGGAACGTTACAGAGACAGGTGTTCTGTCTAATGGAATCATAAATACTAAATAGAACAGTCGTTTATCTGATGGAAGCTTTAAGGCAGAAATCAAAGATGCCATTGCATGTTGGTTTGGCTCATGATCTGTAAGGCCTGCATAGACATGATCTGTAAGGCCTGCATAGACATGATCTGTAGGGCCTGCATAGACATGATCTGTAAGGCCTGCATAGACATGATCTGTAAGGCCTGCATAGACATGATCTGTAGGGCCTGCATAGACATGATCTGTAAGGCCTGCATAGACATGATCTGTAAGGCCTGCATAGACATGATCTGTAGGGCCTGCATAGACATGATCTGTAAGGCCTGCATAGACATGATCTGTAGAGCCTGCATAGACATGATCTGTAAGGCCTGCATAGACATGATCTGTAAGGCCTGCATAGACATGATCTGTAAGGCCTGCATAGACATGATCTGTAAGGCCTGCATTGACATGATCTGTAGGGCCTGCATAGACATGATCTGTAAGGCCTGCATAGACATGATCTGTAAGGCCTGCATAGACATGATCTGTAAGGCCAGCATTGACATGATCTGTAAGGCCTGCATAGACATGATCTGTAAGGCCTGCATAGACATGATCTGTAAGGCCTGCATAGACATGATCTGTAAGGCCTGCATAGACATGATCTGTAAGGCCTGCATTGACATGATCTGTAAGGCCTGCATAGACATGATCTGTAAGGCCTGCATAGACATGATCTGTAAGGCCTGCATAGACATGATCTGTAAGGCCTGCATAGACATGATATAAAAACAGAGAGCGAAAATAATAATGACCGTTTACAGATTCACGGGCCATACATATAACAAAATGTATGTGGTCTACTTGTATGTCACTATCCATCAGCATTGAGCAATTATTATGTGGTTTAAGAGCATGAACAATTCAAAGTACAGTATAATTTTTTTAAATCAAAAACATTACTTGAAATAATTTCATAAAAAGACCTGGTTCAATTTGGATCAAATAATGAAAGTTGTCTGTCCCTTTAAGGAAGGGTCCCTTATTCCTCCCTCTGACCCTGACCTCGTCTGCTGGATCGGACAGTGGTATTAGGCCACACCAGGGGCTACTCCCCACTAGTTTGTGATCTCTCAATATCCTGAACGACTAGGACCAGTTTATTGCTAGCCAACACTAATGATGGGTATTTCATGACAACAAACCCCATTGTTTCAGGAGGTCATTGGGTGGGTTGATGTGTGCTTGTTTATTGCTGCAAATGGTGAAGGCTTAGCCAAGGTTATGTTGTTGGCAGCTTCCAAAGAGATATTCTTCAGGGGCTGTTTGTGTTGCTTTATCATTACCGCAGGAACAATGAGCGGCAACCAACAAACACCACAACTACTTACTCCTCCTCATGAGCGATGCGGAGTAGGGAAACGGAAAGGGGGATACCTAGTCAGTTATACCCCTGAATCAGTACATGCTACACACACCAAAACGATCAAACAAAAGGCCCCCTATTTTCTTTTTCAAGAGCCCTGGAAGAGGGTGTCAAGGGGATATATCAAAGCAAACAATTAAATGAGATTGTGGCTCCTCCAAAAACAAATACTACAGGTTCCCTAGTACTGAAACCTTTCCAACTAATCTCCACCACTGAGGAGAACCCTTGTCTCTTCTGGTGGCTTGGCCTAGAATCAACAGTGAGTGAGACATAAATGGCCTTTAAAAAACATTGCGTTTCTTGTTAAGACAGATACCCACTCAAGAGCAGCAACAGTCCAAATGTCTACTCATTCCCTTTCCAATCCCTCTAGTGTGTTTAAAGTGACACCTCTGTCTCTGTCTAATGAGAGAGAAGGGCTGTGGTCCCCAAGGGCCAGTGGTCCTGTCATCACTGAATGTTGCTTTCCTCTGGACAGCCCAGTGATTGTCCACTATCAACGTTAATACCCTCCAACCAGGATTCATTACAGCTCTAAATCTATGAATGAACTAGCCACGGGCTGGAGCAAACCAACCATTAACAAATCACTGGCCACAAAAAGAAATAGGTCTCCAAGGACTCCAGACTATATTGGATTGCCAATACGAACCAAACCACAGACGTTTGAGAAGTTGAGAAAAACAACAGAAGAAGAGAGAAATACTCCAGAGCCCATCATGACTCCACTTGGTAAACTAACACAGTATTGATCGTCTCGTTTTTTGTTTGTTTAGAAAAGCCTCATCCCTGCTAATAGCTGTCTGAGAGTGTAATCTCTCCCTTGTCCTCCCCCTCTTCTATCCTCCCCTGCCAACTCCATTGATGTGTTTCTTTTCACTGGGCCTCACATAGTTTGGGTTCAATGTGGCACTGGGGCTATGGTAAGGACTGGACTGGGGCTAGGGTAAGGACTGGACTGGGGCTAGGGTAAGGACTGGACTGGGGCTAGGGTAAGGACTGGACTGGGGCTAGGGTAAGGACTGGACTGGGGCTAGGGTAAGGACTGGACTGGGGCTATGGTAAGGACTGGACTGGGGCTAGGGTAAGGACTGGACTGGGGCTAGGGTAAGGACTGGACTGGGGCTAGGGTAAGGACTGGACTGGGGCTAGGGTAAGGGGCACTGGACTGGGGCTAGGGTAAGGGGCACTGGACTGGGACTAGGGTAAGGGGCACTGGACTGGGGCTAGGGTAAGGAGCACTGGACTGGGGCTAGGGTAAGGACTGGACTGGGGCTAGGGTAAGGACTGGACTGGGGCTAGGGTAAGGACTGGGGCTAGGGTAAGGACTGGACTAGGGCTAGGGTAAGGACTGGACTGGGGCTAGGGTAAGGACTGGACTGGGGCTAGGGTAAGGGGCAATGGACTGGGGCTAGGGTAAGGAGCACTGGACTGGGGCTAGGGTAAGGACTGGACTGGGGCTAGGGTAAGGACTGGACTGGGGCTAGGGTAAGGACTGGGGCTAGGGTAAGGACTGGACTAGGGCTAGGGTAAGGACTGGACTGGGGCTAGGGTAAGGACTGGACTGGGGCTAGGGTAAGGGGCAATGGACTGGGGTGCGATTGTGTTGCTAATGTTGACACCTGCCAGATCAGGCCGGGACTGTTTGGGGTCCTGCGCTCTACGAGCTGGATGCTCCAGGGGTCACAAATCACAGGACTCCCTCTGATTATGGGAAGCAGAGGTCCAGCAACTGACTGGGCTAAAGAGAAGGGCTGGACAAGAAAGACAGTGAAAGACAGGTCATGATGTCAAGGATTGTTGACATGGTGTTCTGTAATGTATTTTTGAACTTTTTGAACTTGATAAATAAAGATGTGTAAAATAATTTTTTTTAAAAAACCTAGATTGTAGTAAGAGAGAGAGAGGGATATAAAGTGACACACCTTTATCAAATAAAAGGAAGGGGACAAATGTGTTTTGATGTATACAACAACATTATTGTGATATTTCTCAAAATCCTGCAGTAAATCAATGCATCAGGTTATTCAAAGAAAAAGAAAAAGCCACTCAGTAATCTGTTATCTCCTTGTTAATTAACAGTAATCTCAGTAATCTGTTATCTCCTTGTTAATTAACAGTAATCTCAGTAATCTGTTATCTCCTTGTTAATTAACAGTAATCTCAGTAATCTGTTATCTCCTTGTTAATTAACAGTAATCTCAGTAATCTGTTATCTCCTTGTTAATTAACAGTAATCTCAGTAATCTGTTATCTCCTTGTTAATTAACAGTAATCTCAGTAATCTGTTATCTCCTTGTTAATTAACAGTAATCTCAGTAATCTGTTATCTCCTTGTTAAGAACATTAACATTAATCTCAGTAACCTGTTATCTCCTTGTAAAGAACATTAACAGTAATCTCAGTAATCTGGTATCTCCTTGTTAAGAACATTAACAGTAATCTCAGTAACCTGTTATCTCCTTGTAAAGAACATTAACAGTAATCTCAGTAATCTGTTATCTCCTTGTAAAGAACATTAACAGTAATCTCAGTAATCTGTTATCTCCTTGTAAAGAACATTAACAGTAATCTCAGTAATCTGTTATCTCCTTGTAAAGAACATTAACAGTAATCTCAGTAATCTGTTATCTCCTTGTAAAGAACATTAACAGTAATCTCAGTAATCTGTTCTCTCCTTGTAAAGAACATTAACAGTAATCTCAGTAATCTGTTATCTCCTTGTAAAGAACATTAACAGTAATCTCAGTAATCTGTTATCTCCTTGTAAAGAACATTAACAGTAATCTCAGTAATCTGTTATCTCCTTGTTAAGAACATTAACAGTAATCTCAGTAATCTGTTATCTCCTTGTAAAGAACATTAACAGTGTTCCAGACAGAATAAGAACTAAATATTTTTTTCCAGAGCAAAAACTGAAGAAAAAAATAGTTTAAAATAATGATATTACATTAAAACACAGCTAACCACAGCACATAATTTACCACTGCATCTATCTGAGATAAAACTGCTAGCTGATCTCTTTGTCTACAGTGGAAATAAGAAGATAAGAATGTGTGTAAAAAATAACATTTAGTTTACTATTAGATTCTTACCACTACCAGTCGTCGATGTTACAATTTCCTTACAGAACTGACTGAGGAATGGGAAAATGCACTGTTGTTTTTTTCATGGAAGATGACAATTGTCAATTTGTCATTGAGTTAAGAATATTCAACTGTCTGGCTATTCTGTGTAGTATACAGTATCTAAGTGTGCAGGGAGAAAATCACCCTGGCCATGACAGTCAGTGCCTGCCCAGATCCTTCTCTCCCTCCCTCTCTTCTACAATGTATGTTAATGCAGGAAAGGCGAGATCTGAGCTGCAGCAGAATAACCCTTTCCTTTTAAACTGCTGCTGTCCAGCCGGATCGTGTCAGTTTGAAGGCCCCATTCAAAAGTGTTCATGCATCTGCCTTTGAGACACAATAGCAGCTAGTTTATAAACTGTCTGCCTGGGTGCCTAAAGGCTTTAGTTCTTATTGTTTTCAGCCCCTTAATAAACTTTTTGGAGGAGTTCATCAACTTGCCTGAATAGCCTATACAGCGAGTCTCAAGACAGAAAATAACAGAAGGTTCTTTTCTCCTCCCTCTTCTTTCTCTCCTCCTTTTCTAGTGGCCATTCGGCTGACAATGGAGAGACTAGGCTGTCAGACATCAGAAGTCCCAATACAAGAGAAAAGGTATTCAATTAGAAGAAAAATGCTTTCAAAAAGGGAATGGAGACAATTGAATGTCCACTTCTTCTAAACCAGGGAGAGGATGATTCAAGCTCCAAAATCTATTATGCAATGGAATACACAAAACTAGATTCAAAAGACAAACAAAGACATAATCAGATAATATATTAGTCTCATGGGGATGGATGCCTGCACTTGAGTTTTGAAACAACAATTTTGTAAACACTATCAAAAACACTATCGAAAAAGCCTATTAAGATGTTAATAAATATTTGTTTTTTTTTTAAGATGTTTAGGACATCCATTAGACATGGAGCACAAATCATGGTGACGCAATAACATGTAATATTGGCTGTAAGCCATTAATCCACTGTTACACCTTTTAAAACGGTGTTAATTTTTGCAGACTTTAAATGCTTGATGGCCATAATTGACGCAGTAGTAGAAACTTTTGAAGAAAAAGCAGTCCAATTCGAAGCGCTCTCATACTCATCCCTTTCTAGGTCTCCCCAAAAAGACTTGAAAGCCGCATTGGCTGGGCCTGACCAACCGCCTACTGTTTCCCACCGATGCACATGAGCATTTAAACGGCCTAATTAGATCTGACAAGTTAAACGAGTTAGTATTAGAAAAGGAAAAGCTGGTCAAGTTATAATTTCCGAGTCAAACTCTTGATCCCCTAGCTTACCCCTGTCATCCTTAGTAGTCTCAGTCTCCACATAATGGAGTGTTTTGTAGAATGCCACAGAAGGCAACATCCATCAATCTTATTGCTAATTAATAATGGATCCCTTTATTAATAATAAGAATAATAAGAATAATAATAATAAGAAGAAGAAGAAGAAGAAGAAGAAGAAAATAAGAATCATATAATTTTAAAAGCATTATAGGTGTACTGTAAACTTATGCATAGCCATGCTCAACATTAGCAGCAAGAAACAAAATAACTAAATCTAAAGACCAGATAGTATTATATGTGCCGAATTATATTATTTTTGGTGGAAAAAGATATGGTAGTCTGACACCTTCATATTTGTGTCGATCTGCTCAATGAATAGGCCTACAATATAAATGAATAGGCCTACAATATAAATGAATAGGCCTACAATATAAATGAATAGGCCTACAATATAAATGAATAGGCCTACAATATAAATGCCCCAGGTGCATTGCAATGTAAGAATCGCTGGATTATGTTGATGAGAATCTCGTTATTTAGTTTTTGTTCAATAATAGGTGAATAGTAATAACAGTATCCTACATTGTGTCATTACCATCATAATTGTATTATTATTATTCGTTTAGTCTATATTTTCGACTGAAAACGGTGCTTTCTTGCACTGGCACCGTCATGCGGCATTATTTGAGAAACGTTTTGGAAAAGTTGTCTGAAAGCATTAACATAGCCTACCTTGCGTAAGCCTACACGTGGCCCCTCTCTATGGGATACATTGATGAATTACAGGGGGAACTGCAATGAGCTGGATTTGTAGGCAGTAGCGTTGCATGGGTAGAATCACTGGGAAGCCAGAAAATAAAGCCATATTACAACCTATGTGTTGTGATAATTGTGTTGTTTGCTCTATAACCTGTTAATTCATATTCCTTGTGACCGTGTTATGTAGACCTAAGGCCGAGACAATAAGAAGACACAGTGGCAGAATAAACCACACCTTTGTTTCAACCACACCTTTGTTTCAACCACACCTTTGTTTCAACCACACCTTTGTTTCATCACAAAACTGTAGCAACCTCTGTTTGGTAAATTCCACAAAGCATATTGCATGTAGCAAACAGTTACCTGACCTACAGCATTGTCAAGCAAGTTAATGATTCTGACATTTTCCGACCATTAAACAACTATTGATTTAGAACCACAGAGAGTTACCGCAAGTCGCAAAGAAAACAGGAGCTGCCTCCACCATTTCCGCACCATTTCAACTTCAACATCATTAAATCACCTATACTTAGTCTAAAAGACACCAAAAAGGATTTTGTCCAATCAACATAAACTAAATATGATGTGGCTGTCCATGGTTCTGATATCTGTGTGTGTGCATGTAGAAAAACATGTTGATCACCCTACTTGTAGAGAAGGGCCAATGACCTCCTCCTCTCTTTCATGTTGATAAAATGGTCTATCACTCTGTCATGAAGTACATACTTGTTTTGTCCTCGGCTACCTGGCTAAAATGATTGCTCGCTAGCCTAAGTTCCTTTCATGGGCAATGTTAGCTAGTTAACATTAGCCTCCTACTACTACATATTGAACTTACATCCTCTCAGGCCAGGGAACAATGTATGAATTAATGGTTGGATCACAATCACCATTATAATCATTGGCCAGTACAGAGAACGAAGTAAAACCACAAGTCCAAATCTCTTTCTCCATCCATGGCTAATTTAGAAAAGGGACAATTTTAGCTAGCTCTAGTCACCGGAGGACAACAACACAACGAGATGCAACAATTCAAGTTGTTTCTGACCAACGCTCTCAATGCGATTTGATAGGAGTGACGCCAAATCCAAACTGCCTTCCCTTGACACTTTTTTTTGGTGCACCAGGACCAGCTCACTCAATTTAGTTCAAAGCTGATTGGCTATTATTTAAATTTTTATTAAGGGAGTCCAAATGTTCGCTGGCTTCCCTTGTATTCAATGCTACTGGCGGCAACAATGTCAAACTCTTTTGGACCAGACAACATCAGATATATGGCCTACACATACAGGGACAGAAAGGTGCTGTTTCACTCGCTCAGATGCTCTCTCCGGTGAGATACATTCAACCTCTTGCAAATTGCAGGGCACAGAGGTGTCTATACTAGCCATGCTCAAGTTAAACAAAAAAAATGAAACTGAAATATGTCATGCAATAGCTTTAAACTAGCGAATCGTTTGGGAAAATTTGGCATTATATACGGACCAAAAATATAAATGCAACACACACTGAGGGGGGAAGAGTCACTGTCGTGTCCTCTTCATGACTGTGTTGGTGTGTGTGGACCGTGATAGTTCCTTAATGGTGGACACTGAGGAACGTAAAGCTCTCAACCCACTCCACTACAGCCCTGTCGATGTGAATGGGGGAGTGCTTGGCCCTCTGTTTCCTGTCGTCCACAATCAACTTTTTGTCTTGCTGACGTTGAGAGAGAGGTTGTTGTTCTGGCACCACACTTCTAGGTTTCTGACCTCCTCCCTGTAAGTGTCTCATCGTCATTGGTGAGCAAACCTACCACTGTCGATGACGTTGGAGTAGTGCGCGGCCACACAATCGTGGGTGAACAGGAAGTATAGGAGGGGACTAAGCATGCACCCCTGAGGGGCCCGTGTTGGATGTCATCGTGGCGGATGTGTTGTTGCCTACTCTTCCCATCAGGAAGTCCAGAATCTAGTTGCAGAAGGAAGTGTTTAATCCCAGGGTCCTTATTGGAGGGCACTATGGTGTTTTAAATGCTGAGCTGTAGTCTATGAACAGGATTCTCACAAAGGTGTTCCTTTTGTCCAGGACTTTCAGTCCAGGCCTGTGTACCTGCATCCAGCCAATGATGCCTTATATACAGTGGGGCAAAAAAGTATTTTGGTCAGCCACCAATTGTGCAAGTTCTCCCACTTAAAAAGATGAGAGAGGCCTGTAATTTTCATCATAGGTACACTTCAACTATGACAGACAAAATGAGAAAAAAAATCCAACAAATCACATTGTTCTATTTTGGTTTCATCTGACCATATGACATTCTCCCAATCTTCTTCTGGATCATCCAAATGCTCTCTAGCAAACTTCAGACGGGCCTGGACATGTACTGGCTTAAGCAGGGGCACACGTCTGGCACTGCAGGATTTGAGTCCCTGGCGGCGTAGTGTGTTACTGATGGTAGGCTTTGTTACGTTGGTCCCAGCTCTCTGCAGGTCATTCACTAGGTCCCCCCGTGTGGTTCTGGGATTTTTGCTCACCGTTCTTCTGATCATTTTGACCCCACGGGGTGAGATCTTGCGTGAAGCCCCAGATCAAGGGAGATTATCAGTGGTATTGTATGTCTTCTATTTCCTAATAATTGCTCCCACAGTTGATTTCTTCAAACCAAGCTGCTTACCTATTGCAGATTCAGTCTTCCCAGCCTGGTGCAGGTCTACAATTTTGTTTCTGGTGTCCTTTGACAGCTCTTTGGTCTTGGCCATAGTGAAGTTTGGAGTGTGACTGTTTGAGGTTGTGGACAGGTGTCTTTTATACTGATAACAACTTCAAACAGGTGCCATTAATACAGGTAACGAGTGGAGGACAGAGGAGCCTCTTAAAGAAGAAGTTACAGGTCTGTGAGAGCCAGAAATCTTGCTTGTTTGTAGGTGACCAAATACTTATTTTCCACCATAATTTGCAAATAAATTCATTAAAAATACTACAATGTGATTTTCTGGATTTTTTTTCTCATTTTGTCTGTCATAGTTGAAGTGTACCTATGATGAAAATTACAGGCCTCTCTCATCTTTTTAAGTGGGAGAACTTGCACAATCGGTGGCTGACTAATTACTTTATTGCCCCACTGTACATAATTGCATGCAGCCCACCTGTTGCAAGTAACTGAAGCAATACATGAAAGGCAATACGCCCCAAAATAACATTTTGATAAAAACAACCATTTCTATTTGAATTATGACATAATTACGTTGGAACAAGGGTATTGACAAAGCATTCCACCAAAATAGAACTTGACTCAAGTGTCTGGAGCACCCATCACCATTATACATGGAACATCATATATCTCTGGATAGCTGTTTTTCGAGCATGATATATCCCTGAAGTACGTGGGTGGACGCACATAAGAGGCACACATAACCAAAGTGTCAAGACAGACCATATAACTATATCATTATTGAAAACTATACCATGATATTCTCATTAAAAGAAGCGTGTGATAGGGTCAACACAAGTTCTAGTGTAAATATGTTAAGTAAAACCAAGGCGGAAATGACAGGAACATCCTGCCGACTATTGCTATAACCGGGGCCTTGAGGGCAATTCTTCGTCATTTGTGCCATATGATTTGTGTCAGAAAATCTGTTCTGCAACCCCCATGCACACGAAATACCATGGTGCTAACAAAACGGCTGAAAAAGTATCGACCACATTAAGGAAATGTGAAGTGAGTAGTCTAGTCTAGATTAAAAAGATCATCATCAACAACAACAACAACAACATCATAAACAACAACGAGGATGACGAAAACATGAATGGATTAAATTATCCTAAAGTGATGATGTATCTTAATTTAGTTTTGAAAAACTTAGGAATCACAGTACAGGCCAATATTTTTTATATTTTTCAAGCATGAAATGTTAACCTTGGAACGCAATATCGCATCCAATAACAATGTACGGTAAATGAACCGGGAAATTAAATCCTTGTATGATTTAAGCAGGAAAGGATTCTGAACTTGTCTTTATAAATGAGGTAGAAATTCCCATGTCTTCTTCTACACTTCTCAAAGTCCCTTAAATAGCTGTAGAGGGAAGATTGTCCATTTTTGAGAATCCCACAAGAGATCGAAAAACCATTCTCCTAAGTAGTGTGCACATGATAGGACTTGTCCCACGTGGAAAACATTGCCTTAATTAAAAGACCAGACCAGCCAAAAGACGTGCAGGCTTCTAAACACTGTCTGTCAGTTTGTAATACGATGAACCACCATTGTGTTTGTGCAGCAACAATAATGTTTCTGATAAGCATAAGGATCGAGTTGTCCTCATCTACTTTCTCTATTTCCTTGGCTTGCTCTCTATTATTATTAATATATATTTTTTAACAAGACTGCGGAGAACGAAAATCCTGTACATGACAAATTCGGGGTCCCCCTCAAATTCACAGGTCACCCAAAACAGTGGGTATAATTGCGCGTTAACGCTCCTCCCGAGGAGAGAACGAATCGAGACCTAATCGTTCAAATGTTTTCTGTATCCGTTTAACGTGTCATTACCATCGGTTGACGTGTTATTTAGAAATCAGCCCCGTGACATAGGCTATAAATCACCGTGTGTTCAGATACCAACTCGAGGTGTGAAAATATTGTTCCTTCATCACAGTGGCGGGTAACGATTAAAGGGGTCCATACTGTTAATTGTATAAAAGCTTGTAAACCATGACCCCTGCTAAATATTGTTCACTGTCGAAGAAATCGGCTTCGGTACTAACGATTTAGCATAAATTACCAATGATTGTGTTAGTTTTGGAGAGCGTAGAGTCTTTAGCCTATGTCAGTGACTGATTTATGCGTTTTGAGTCTCAAAATTCAGTGTCCTGTCAAAATCAAGACAAAGCTTAACTAACAAACCTATTTGAAATCTAATTATGACCGGCTTGGGTAATTTGATTGGTTCCAGGATTACACCATGGTCTTTATCGTGATTTTGACTGTCCGTTTCCATAAAATAACCATGCATGCTTACAGTAGACTCTAATTTACATTATTTGACAGAAATTGGTAGCCTATTGTCATTAGTAGGCTGTAAATTATTTAAAATCTTTATACAAACCTTTTTAAATAGTTCAATGTGATTTCTTAATTACAACTAATATATTGTTTTGAACCAGAACATATTTTTTTATTATTAATATATAATAATATTATTATTGGGCTATTATTAGGCTATTCGTATTCTTGATGTTATTATATTATATTATTATTGTCAATAATATCGTAATCGATTATATAATTATCTCTTGCGAGGGTTTTCAGCTTTTGCCCTCTTGTGTGTAAGAAATCTACCAATGAAAATTCCAGTGAAATGTGGCGAAAGTGGGCTGCGGGGAGGTTAATCCGAGTTTAATGCAGTGAAGCACAGCGCAGGGTCTGGGCTGTGATGGGTGTGTTATCTCTGCCCAACATTTGGGTCTCCCTCAATTTCAACCCAACCAAATAGCTGCAAGAAAGTGCGGATGGAGATACTCTCAATGCCTGAGGATTTTTTTTGTATTAATAGCTAAATAACTTCCCCATACTTTCATTAAATCTCTCTCACACACTATTCCAGATGGATTTGTTTGAAGTTGTCTCTTACTTCATTCCCCTGTCCTTCTCATTCAGCACGGCTTTAGACCCCGAAATATAGCTACATTATATTTCCGGAGATGTGTGTGTGCATGCGCTTGTGTGTTTGTGCGTGTGCGTGGATGCGTCCAACACACTCATTTCAATGCTGTCTTTATTTTTGGTCTTTATACATTTTAAATTGTTTCTGTCGTTTCATAAAGTCTGCAACTTCTCAGTTCTCATAGATGACGTGATTCTTTACTAACCCTTCGCATAAAACATCCTTGTTCTTAATCGATACCCATGATCATTTAATTGAATATGCACACAGAGAAAGCGAGCTTGGAGCCTCGGATTGCCTGACACCACAGTGGCTCTCCAATGCTCTCTCTCGTGATTCCTTCCCAACGCCCAGAAAGCCCGTCTGACCTCTGTTTGATTAAATTGAGAACCACAGGTAATCCGAAGATTTGCTGAAGTGTCCCTTGCCTCCACCTCGCCAATTCATCCAGGCTACAGAGGACCGTTTGTTGGTTTAGTTATTATAGATTGTCCCTTTAAAATGGGCGGATTCATTCTTTCCCTGTCGTTCTGACCAGTCATGCACAAACAATATACCTTATCCAGGATAGAGAACATGCACGTGTGGCGTTTTGTCTAACCCCTTTACCCCGTTGGTCGCCTAATTCAACTTGTCAGAATCATCGCAGCACCTCACTATCACTATCACGTTATTGAGGATGGCAGGTGGAAAGAGTATATGGATGAATATTATTTTCAAAATGACATAGGCTAAGGCTGCGTTCCTTTTATAAACACGTGTGTAGGGATACCAAGACAGTGGAAGTACAGCTTTCTATAAACTCTTGTATATAATCTTATATATCATCTCCACACATCGTGCTGATCTATCTCCATTAAACTACGCCAAGTGGCAGCGGTGTAAGGCACTACATCTCAGTGCTAGAGGCGTCACTACAGACCCTGGTTCGATTCCAGGCTGTATCACAACCAGCCGTGAATGGCGGCGCACAAATTGCCCACCGTCGTCCGGGTTAGGGTTTGGTCGGGGTAAGCCGTCATTGTAAATAATAATTTGTTCATAATAAAATAGCCTATTGCAACTTGCTTGAAATTATACATTGAAAATAGCCTACTTGTTTTATCATTTCGGATTACACAGAAGATAAATCTGTGATGCAACACTCAAATATAGTCTATGAATAAATAGACAAATAAATAAACACATTTAATAAATCTAGAGAGCTCTGAAGTAAACCACAAATCTCCTAAATGTGTCACCAGGGCGAGCCACTGTGAGCTCCGCTCTGAGATGAAAGTGAAAAGAAATAAAAGGCTCAATTTAATCTGCTTTAAAACCCTTCAACATAACGTTTGTGCTTCAAACTCAGAGAGTGAGGGGCTGATTGGGGATAAATACATTTCTTACCATGCCTGCAAGCTATTACACCCCACTCCAACACAGCCACCTATTCAACAGACACGTTTCCATTACTTACGCTAATAAGTCTCAACGTTATTAAATGCCATCCGGATGGTAAACTGTATAAGGACAATTACGAATCTTTTTAAGAATTAAAAAGCAAATTTGGTATGTTCTGAGTTTACGAAGACAGATCTGACGCTGTCATTCGTAGGCCTACGTGAGGTTTCCAACATTCTGATGTGACACTGTTGCAAGTAAATTCATATTTCATAATGCATGGTCCGACCAAATCTTCGATGTAAACATGGTCATAACGGACATCTGTTTTCTATTCGTGTGTTGAGCATCGAATAAGAACAATCATCAACAGAAAAAATAGCAAAGCAATTAGGAAAAATTGCAGTTAAACATTTGGCAACAAGTTCACCTTGGAATGGAACAAGATAAAAATCCCTTTGAAATCAGAAGCCGAAATGTTACTGGCTCTACCAATGGGTAATTTTGCCTGAAGTGTTTCTAACCAAAGGCTATCTGTTTACAAACTGAAACGCCAACATTACACCATGCAGCTAAGAAACACAATGATCCGAGCTCTAAATGGATAAATGGACACAAACCATTTAAAAAAGAAAGCACCGTTTTGCACCATGAAATGCGTTGGCTATTCTCCTCCAACAGATTATTCCGTAATATTACAAAACTATCTACCAGCGGGGCATACTGAATAATTCATTTCCCTTTATATGTACCCTTGCCCTTTGTCCAAACTATTTTCTTTCTCTGGTTGCGGGTTTTTGAATGAGAATGGACCGGACTATTCCCCTTTTTGCTGCCCTGTTTTCTAAGATTTGGCTTTGTAGACCTTACCTCGGAATCTTCACTTTAGAAAAGCGTCATTGGAGAGAGGTTTTGCGACTGAAGTTCATCTTCAAGTTCGAATAAGCTTGGCTGTGTATTTTATGGGGAAAATATTTTTGTGAACTATTATCTAAACCCTATTCAATGATGTTTGATCTTCTTAAATGGCGACCTTTGTCTCTTTCAGGACAGGTTTGTATAAGCACTATGATTTTCTCTCTCCCTCTATATTCAATGACAGAGAGCGGACTGACAAGTGGTACAATAACACGAACTAACTAACTGAATTACATTTTTTCATATAGACTTAGGCTATACAAAAATATGAATTTGAGTTATCTTAAAATACTAGCTAAATAAATAATGTCGCTTATTCCGATAAAAATTGTAATATTCACAATAAGCGTTGTTATTTTTAAATGTTAATCATTTGTTTTAAAAACGTTTGTTACCAACTAGTTAATGTGTGCAAGCATTAACATAATTGCCGTGAGTATTACGGGGATATGGCTGCAGAGAAGAGCCCTCCTCGTCTCAGTTAAACTGACAAGTGATGTAGTGTCTCTAAACCGACATTGATTGTCAAACCGGTCAACTGTCAGCTGTCGTTTAGGAAGATCGTTAAAAGAGCGAGAGAGGAATTTGTAAAACAAATACATTTTCTGGAGCTAAATAGGCTAACTTCCGTCAGGGCTCACATAAATAATTGAGTAATTGAGTAAAGACTGACTGGGATTTCAAAGCATGAGCCAATCTGCGAGAGGATTTTCCGATTTACCATAAAAGTATAAGAATTTCCCAAGAGATATAGACCATAGAAAAATACATTTAAATCAATTGTTGACCTAATTGAAAATTACAAGATGATTAAAAAAACAACTGTAGCTTCACCTCCAAATAATAATAAATAAAATAATTATTAATTATATAGGCCTAATAGGAATAGGGTGTAGGCCTACTAAAATGTAATAATAACAACAATAGCGATAACGATAATAATATAAATAATGGTTGTTGATGTTGATGATATTGCTATTGGAATAAGCAGGTGCCTAATACAGCATTATCGTGGAAGTGTGTGTATAGGATAAAAGTACGCCTAACATTTTATTGTTTAATAAGACAAATAAGAATGACACGATTTAGTCACAATTCATAGCAAAGTAAGCCATGTTTTTCTTTGCTGGCCTACCTTTATCGCCGAGAATGCCATCGATGCTATGCTTTGTTTTCTTTTCTCCGTCTTCATCCTTCTTATCACTATCGTCGTCGTCATCTTTCTTGCCGAATCGGGCCCTCAGAACTCGGCTGATGGAGCTCACTGAGAGAAAACCAAATAGGCCTTGGATTACAACAAAAAAGTCCTACGGTATTTTGTGTAGTAAATTAATGGTATATGTATATGCTCATCAGCTCATGTCAAGACAATGTGAAAAATGATAAAGTTACAAAAATAGAAGTACAATATATAAAAACTGCATATCAAATCCAGCCTGTAGATGGGTTCATGTCTCATCCCCTTACAGTAATCACCATAAGAAGGAAAAGTTGCTTACCAGAAGCCTCACCTGAAGGAACTGTGCTTCTGTCGCACACCCCGTCCTTCAGCAGCTTGTCCCGGATCTCCCAACTGAACATCCCGGGGTTTTCTCGCTTGTACTCCTCAATCCGCTTCTCCACATCCGGAGTTGATACCTGCTGTGGGTTTTATAACGTGCAACGGCCAGACACAGAGAGAGGAAAGTCGAAACAACGTTTAATTCACACGAAGAACATGATATTATAATGTATATGGATACAAATACACATAGCCTACGTGTTTCCCTGATTGGGAGTTTGAAATGTAGACGCATGCCTTCCTACAACATTTCAAGGCCTATAGCCCAGTCATTTCGTTAAATTAACTGCGTAAATTTTATAAACCTGCTACGAAAAGCCAAATCTGACGTTTAATTCGACAAAAACTGGATACCTTCTAGCCATTAACCTATAGCCTATGCTACTAAACTTCCTGACTGAAGGCCTAGTTTCGAGATGTACGGTTCGTGTCTTCATAGGCTACCTCACAAATCAATCACACACAAAACTGCATGTATTTCACTCCATGCAATAGTCATAACTTATAGGCTATAACTCGTAATGTTTGTGTGTGGAAATGTTTGCATCATGCAGGCATGCAGGTGTGTAAAATGCACGTGACATGATAACTGACGAAGAAGAAGAATAATTGGTAGTCTTACACGAATTGCAGGTCAAGGTGTCAGCTAGCTGAAGTCGATTGTGAAATAACGTAGAAACTATAGTCCTCCACTCACCCTAGGCTTGCTGCCTCCTATTGCCCCGGGACGAATCGAACCGGTCTCCTGGTACCGACAGAGGATTTTGGAGACACAACCATGGGAAACTCGTAGCTGTCGCGAGATTACGCAGGGTCGGATGCCATGGTGGGCCATCTCTACTATCTTGTGTCTGATATGATTTGGCAGCGGCCTCCCGTTGATGAACACTCCACCGAGCTGGTTCACCCGACCTTGGCCCAGGGGGGTTGATACTGTTCCACAATAAACATATTCAGGTCCTGTATATTGTCCTGATGATATTGTAATTGTTAAAGTTTAATGCGCAAGAGATCAAGTTAGACAACAATGCAATGACAAAGAGGGCAATGTGAAATTATGTTAAGGATAAACAATTAAATATGTTGATGTGAAATTGGTTTGGTACTATATAGGCCAACTTTAAATTAATTAATATCTTGAGAGTTATTTCACATAGACAATAATTCAATACAAAATAAGTAGGCCTGGCCCGTAGTTCTTGACTATCAATTTTCGGCCCAAATCCCATTATCATGCGCCTATAATAATCATCATAATAATATTATTTATCATTATCGTCATCACAACCGTGATAATGATACAGTAATAATATATGTATGGATGTGTCGAATGGATGAACGTGAGAGCTGGTTGCAGCTGGTTGCAGCAAATGTATTATACTAAACTATAAGATAGACACATTCCAAACATATCCCACAGACCATCCATTCTTAGTAGAGAACCCTGTAAATACTCATTCCCAGTCAGCCTGGCTGGCAGGACGTATCATTAGTGCCATAGAGCACTTGAGGATCTAATTTCATATTCAAGAGGCACTGAAGAGTGTGGAACTTTCCACCTTGATTATTCCTAGTCATGCTGTACAAATATTGATGTGATCCTTTGAGCTATCTCTTTGCTGTGTATTTTGTTTCCATTTGCAGCAACAAGATACTTCAACAAATCCTGGAGCTTTTGGTTTTGTGCATTTTCATTAAAAGCTCTTGAGCACGAACAGACTGTGGGACCGATTCGCATAAATAGGCCTACCTGCAAATACAAATTGGTATTTTTCCGCGCATTTGCTTAGGTCTTTTTTATTTTATTTCCTCGCATAGTTTATAATTTGACTCATGAAGTTATCTTAGCAACCATGTCACCATTGGTTTAGTGCGTTTTTAATTGCATAAAACGATCACTAATCAATCAGGAGGATAGGCCTATCACGCATTCAACATTCTATGAAGTAACATTTTGATCATCCATATTGCCAGTGACATAGGTAAACATAACAAACACTAGAAATAATACATTTAAAGTAGGCCTATACTTCTACAATCAACATCTAGGCCTGTCAAGCCATGTTAGGCTGTCTAGTTTGTAACACAACCATTTCATTTTCCCTGTATAGTAGCCTAGACCTAAATTAATAGACAATAGAAAAAACAATTATCTAATATTTCACAAAGATGAGCTACAACAAATCAAAAACACAATTGCCTAATATTTCCTAATCTTTCACGAAGATGAGCTATAACCTCCCATAAGATGACGAGTTAGTTTTTGTTGCAACTCTCGAGAATTTTTTCCAAGTTAAAAAGATGCCGTACCTTCCAGAGGGAATCCGGTGCGGGGGTAGTTCTGGCCTGGCGCAGGGCGCATCATTCGAGGCACTGTTCCTGGTAAAGTAGCCATTCTAGCTACTGAAGCAACACCGGGTGGGCACTGATACCAAATTCTTATTCGTGCAAAGTCCAGACAAGAAAATATAGGTATACGCCGACAGGATGTGACGAAATGTCTCCTCTCAAAATGATAAAAAGGAGACAATAAAATCGTAGTCCCAGTCAGAGAAACTCCTAAATAGTAAAACCCCTCCAACAGAAAAAGTGGTGATGTTCGTCACCTGGTTGGTGAGTTTGTGGGGTAAAAGAAGACCCCTTTAGCAAAGGGTTTTGTGCAGTGTTAAGGGAGGGTTGCACCTTGAACTCAAATGTGTAAATGGGCAAAGTTTATTTAATTCTTTACCTTGATATACGTTGTCAGCTAGTTTTAACGTCTGCCTACTGGTTGAAAGTAGTATAAGTGGCCAACTTTGGCGCGCGTTGTAGGAGGAGACACTGAAGCGCGCCGATAGGCTCGACGGGCCTTATTTAATTCATGACGGGGGGAGTGGGTATAGCCGCGGACTTGTCGACCAATCAGACAACCGCATGGGAAGCAACGCACTCATGCAATGCATCAGTCCCTCCACATTACAAAACTAAGAAACAAAACCAAACAGATGTGATGGTAATCATTATACCTGAATAAAACACGACTCCTTCTTTGCTCTGTCCACACACGTGAATCATTATAAACAAGATGTATTAATGTATATCTATATTTGTGTAAGTACAATATTCACAAATCCACATGGTATTATGTATGTATGTATGTATGTATGTATGTATGTATGTATGTATGTATGTATGTATGTATGTATGTATGTATGTATGTATGTGTGTGTGTGTGTGTGTGTGTGTGTGTGTGTGTGTGTAGTAACCTACATTCATTGTTTAAACTTGGAGATAATTATTTGCTATGTTGGCTTAAACTTTTTATGATATCTGATATCAGATAGTAATTTGAGGTTCAACACTATAGGAAAAAGACTACACGAAAAGTGCAGTAAAGGTTAAAGAAGTTAACTGAATAGTAGGCCTACTCCAAGAGCAACTCTATTCCCCCGCTGGAATAGGAGATAGATTCGACCTTTACGTTGAGGGACTGACTGACTGACCATTGAGGTGCTTCAGCAATCTATTCCCTTACCTGCCTTATCCTACCTTATTTGGACACACTGTATATGAACTTTTTCTATTGTATTATTGACTGTATGTTTGTTTATTCCATGTGTAATTCTGTGTTGTTGTTTGTGTCGCACTGCTTTGCTTTATCTTGGCCAGGTCGCAGTTGTAAATGAAAACATTTTTTTAAAGAAATCTGGCATAACTGCCATCATAAATTGTAGAAAGAGGCCCAACAAGCGCCTAACTGTGAGTTGCAACTCATGCAATGACCAATAATCAAGATTAGTAAAGACCCTATCTGGTTTATATCTGTTTTTACGACTTTTCAATTGTAGACTGAAGTAATTGTAATAGACTATAATGATCAAAGCAGAATTTAAACATTTAGGCCTATCTGACAAGAAAATGTTCAGCGAACTAAAACAATACAAATATAAATATAATATAAATAAATCTAAATAGAATATTTTTAAAAAGTTAACTTGGATGTATTAGAGGTGATTTTTAAAAAGTATAGCTCACAGGAATGTATTATACAAAATCACGCGGAATACTTATTATTATTAAAATACATATTTTTACAGTGTGTTCACAGACTGGATTCAGCAGAGTAAGCTAATTCAGCAAATGTCTAGGGAATAAGAGGGGGTTTCCGTAAGGGTCTCAGCAGCGTTATTGATTTGATAACAATACAATAGACTAGTTAGCCTGTCACCCGCGTTCTCTTCTGCAGAAAACACCTGTAGGATAGGCCTGTATGAGTTTGCGGTAGCATATTTCATACAGACACGGTTCCTATTGCTATTTAGATTTCATCCGTGGAATTCAATATCACAATATAGGTGAAGACATTCTATTTTGGAAATTAACATTTTAACTTCAATTAGGCCGAAAATTGCGTGTTGAGAACATCAAATCATTTTCAGTTAAACGTGCAAGCTTCTGAGTATTACAGTAACTCCACCGATCTATGGCGGTAGTAGGCGGATAGCCTAACAGGTAGGCGTAGAGAACACTTACAAGAGGGACCTTTCAAATAGCAATAGCTTAAAGCTAATTCTAATAAAAGTAATAGGTTAAAACTATTAGCCTACATTCTTAAGTAGCCTAAGAAAGAAGACTAGGTTGAAAGTCGCGTGTCAACTCTGTGGGCCTGCAGTGCATATACAATTGCTGTGGAAAACAGTACTGGTGGAAGGCAATTTCACAAATAATTTTTGCAACAATTAGGGAGTGTGGAGGGGTGAAATGGCGATTTCACATGCAGATGCGCGGATGGGGAGGACCTGGTACCCTGCGGAATAGCTATGACCCTAACCCTGCCGCTTTGGTTTTCTTCACATGGGATAGAAGGCACAAAGAGCCCGCCTCACCCTCCTTGGAAGACTCACCGAGCATTGGATTAAGTCAAGCATCAATCACGTGAAAACCAAACAAAAGCGTTTTCTAGAAAAACATTCTTTAGATGGAAACATCAGCTGTCTTTCTACTACCTTTAGCGAGGAGGGATGTTACCAATACGTTCGCTCTCTCACGATAAAAATACGAATATAAATCACCTTCCCCTCAACTGTGTTTTTCAAACCTCATAATAATGTAAGGCTGGTTCAGTATTACTTTTTTTTACTTCAAGGATCATGTCAAGTTTGTGTCTGCTTTATTGAAATTCATGTAAAAGGATTGGAACATGTTTATTTAAATATTATAAAATCAATAAACAGTAAACATTCACATGTTGTTCTTTCTTTAGTGTGGGTTATTTTGGTTGATATTATGTCTATCTTTATGTAGGCCTAAGTACAATTCTAACAAAAGTGCTGATAACCATGATAATGATGATAATATTGGTTAATTTTATTTAAAATATTATAGTATTAGGCCTAACAATGTCAATATCAACCTGTCAGGCAATATCTTTATAAAAGTGTGTTTATTCTGGTCCACTTGCTTTTAGGTTTCCCATAAGGAGTATGTAAAAAATAAAGGAAATAGCTATGCATTATTTACTCAATGCATTTATTTGCAATCCACAGCCATAATTAACTTTTGTGATTAAATTACAAATTCAGCACCCCATTACCCTTTACTATTAAATTAAGTTGTTATAACACTAGATTTAACAGGTTTGTTTTGTACATTTTAATTTAAGGACAAACCGATTGCAAGAAACGCATCCCAGCTCCTGTCACGAACTGAGATTCTGAGCTCTTGGCAAACCATGACACCAAAATACTTTTTAAAAATTGAGTCAACATTAAGCACGGTGGGCTATTTCATTTACACAATCATTGTGTTGCCACTTTGTCTGCATGATCAGCAATGATGTACGCTAATGTCCGCTAGAGGGCGATGATCTTTACTTTACATGCCCTCTCTATGTCCCCTATATTCACGAGGTAAACGAATGGCTGATGAAAGTACAGCAAACTACATGCAGGAGAATTTCAGGAGATAATTGGGTATATTTGTCCAGAGAAAGATGTCTCGTTGTGACAGTTGATTGACCCCCCCCCCCCCCCCCCCCCCACCACCACTGATACACGTCCCTGCATCTGATTCCAATAAGGGACTGTCACTTGTTTCTTTTATCAAATTCACAAGACAGAAAACACTTCCCCTTTCAACATATTGTCTCCAGTCTTATCTTGATCTGGGTTGTTCTTCAAACACTTTGCTACAAAGCCTCATTATTTATGACATGGCAATTACCCAAGTTTCTTTTTAGCTTGTAGATGAATACTGCTGTTTCTCTGCAAGGCATCCTATCTCCATCCTGCATCGACTCATAGTGCCTTGTACAATTGTTTATCTATTCATGTTGGAAGTACACAAAAAAAGCCTACCTTTGATAAGAGCATTGCTTATTTAATCACCATAGTTTGAACAAAGTAAAGTATTACATGAATATGGTTTTAATGACATCTTGTATGTGGTGTTACCAACTTGAAGCATTACTTTAACATTTTCCTAACATAATTGAAAGTTCCCTAACATTATACTATTTTCCCCCTGCTATTCCCTTCTCTTTGATATTAAATAGTGTCTTCAGCAAAAAAAATGGAATGCTTATCCTTTTGTTGATATGTAAAGGTGTACATTACAGAGTTTAAACAAATTGCACACTCTACAGAAAAAGCTATTTACAACATACAACTAAATTGGATACAGACAACCAGTGCAAATATTTTCTGCCTAGTAAAATAGCAAATCTTGGGTCCTTTATTAATGTCCTCATAGAGCTTGTTGTTATTTTACTTTACTATAAGATAAGACTCCTTCATAATACAAAGCACTTTTTTCCTCTCTCTGGAGTCTCTGCCTTCACACACAGCTTGTGAGTTCCACTTGGTGTGCATTGTCTTTCAATTTGAGACATATTTGGATAAATTATTATCTTGAACAAAAACACATCAACATTTCTTCTAAAGTATTTCATGTCCATATAGAGGTGATAGAGTGGCAGAAGGGTCTCTATCTCTCCTCTGTGGCCTGGTCTGTGTTCAGACAGGTGCAACTGCTGCAGACCAGAGCAGACTACTGCCAGGACCATGCTTGTTATGTGCCAGGTCCTCCCACTTAGAGTGCACCGTGACGCTGCAGCTCAGACACTAACACGTTCTACTTTGCTCTGCTCTGCAAATCCAGCAGAATCTTGTTAACTTGCTGGGGCATGTTCACATCTGCTTGGAATTATCCAAATGTGTTATTGCTTCCGTATGCAAATTATTTTTATCAGGATGCAGAGAGAGATACTATATAAAATGGTCTTGTAAGAGGAAAGGAGAGCTGCTTTCTTTAGTTAATTAGAGGGTGCTGTTTATAGATACTCATCTCATTAATACAAACAGACATATGCTTAAGGGAGACACTGGACAGACAGACACAGCTAGGGCTCTGATAGGCTGATGCTGTGCCCACAAGA
The DNA here is from genome assembly GCF_013265735.2 of Oncorhynchus mykiss. Classification (NCBI taxonomy): domain Eukaryota; kingdom Metazoa; phylum Chordata; class Actinopteri; order Salmoniformes; family Salmonidae; genus Oncorhynchus; species Oncorhynchus mykiss. Next base: position 55,703,915 of record NC_048571.1, read on the forward strand.
TAGAGATGACCATGACAGAGTGAAGTGGAGAGGAGGGCAGGTGAACTCCCTCACAGCCAGATCAGCAGCATCACTAAGTAACCCCTGAGGGGAAAGGAGATGGGAGCGGGGGAGTGGAGGTGACATCAGGCTGGCAGCAGGTGTCCCCAGCTGGATGGGTGGGTGGGGGGTGGGGGGGGAGAGAGGGTGATCCATGGCAGCGTGGGTGACATCCTGTCACTGCTCATTATTGCATGAATCCTGTTGTAACCTAAAATCCCTAGCTCACTAGATTGGTATACAGTAGACATCTCATTGACAGTATGGAGGCTTGGGAGATGAAGAGCCTGTCCAACTAGTTTGTTTTTGGACATTTAAACTTTGGGTACATGAAAGTGTTGGCTGCTCATGTGTTTACGTGCAAGGTGCGGGATGCTAAAGCCCTGCCACTAAGAAAGCGAGAGGAATAGCTGTCCTTCTCACTAGACAACCCACAGAGGGACAAACAAACGGATTCTGGAATAACCAAAGGCCCCTATCGCCTTGTGGCAGAGCTCACCTGTCTCTTCAGTTAACAGCCCAACACTACCCTAGTTTCCCTCTACAGTCAAATGTCACTGCACTTCAAATATACATCTACTTCAAATACCCCTCCAGTTTGAGTCTGTCTGTTTTATTTGTGTATGTAAGTGTTGTGGTGGTATCATGCCTGTTCCCTTTAGATCTGTAAAGAAAGATGTTATACTATAGCCTCTGTGTTTAATTGCATACATCCAAGTCTTTGATGATTTGCATCCCACCATCGCACAAGATAATAGTGAATAGTAGATGGTGTAAAACAAGTCATGACTGTTCCTGCTGTGTTTGAGTAGGAGAAATGCATGCAGAGCCACTCAGATAAAACAACCCTGTTGAGTGTCTGTCAGGGCCCTCAGATGACACAACCCTGGTGAGTGTCTGTCAGGGCCCTCAGATGACACAAACCTATTGAGTGTCTGTCAGGGCCCTCAGATGACACAACCCTGGTGAGTGTCTGTCAGGGCCCTCAGATGACACAAACCTATTGAGTGTCTGTCAGGGCCCTCAGATGACACAAACCTGTTGCTTGTCTGTCAGGGCCCTCAGATGACACAACCCTGTCGAGTGTCTGTCAGGGCCCTCAGATGACACAAACCTGTTGATTGTCTGTCAGGGCCCTCAGATGACACAAACCTATTGATTGTCTGTCAGGGCCCTCAGATGACACACACCTGTTGCTTGTCTGTCAGGGCCCTCAGATGACACAACCCTGTTGAGTGTCTGTCAGGGCCCTCAGATGACACAAAGCTGACCAGAGGAGGACCAGGTCTGTCAAAATGTTTTATGTGTTGTATCACTGAAAGCCTAATCGAATATCATTTATGGGGGAATCAAACATTGAGCAGATATTACGTAGTAATGTGGTTTGTATGTGATTAAACACTCTATTTATGATTGCAAACACATCCCGGAATCTTGACCTAGACCATGTGACTATATTGTATTTACGTTTTATTCCATTATCACCATTACATTTTCTCTGGAGGCCATTCAATATTTATAATTGCTAAGTAAGAGTTAGTTTATAAAAGTTGTATTACTACTAAAACGCAAAGTGAAGATCAGAGCGAGCATGATATTTCATTTCAAGAGCATGAATATTTCAAACAATATTTCTGTGACTAATTTAAGTGGAAATCATGAACAGTATTTGATGAATGTGTCTTCGTTGATGTCTGATAAATTCTACAAAATCCCTGTGAATATTAATACAAGAGATCCTGAATGTTTTTTGTATTAGCTAATTAATATGTATAATCTAAAAATCAAATCAAACTCCACCTTCCCCTTGCAACATTGTGTAACCTGCTGTAGTGGTGAAGTAGACTACTTGTCCACACTGTCAATACCTGAGAGCTCCAGTAAGAAACAACACTAACAAACAAGCAACAAAATACAAACCAAAATGATGTGCTCTGTGTACCACACTGTAAATTGTATGGTTTAACAAATAGACTTGAGGAGTTGTGCCCCATATTCACGTGGGTGCGTGTGCTTGTGTGTCTGTGTGTGTGTGTGACCTGTGTGTACAACATGTGATAGAACCCCATGCTGTGGCATCACGGTCTGATGTGCATGCCAAATCCTCTTGCCCTTTCACCCAAGCAACCATCCTGGCTCTGCAGCATCACCCCGTGCAGCAGCCATCAGTGGATCCTGGGATGGTGAGCAGGAAGTCACAGTGAGTGGACTGTGTTCCCCAAACATCTTCCCTTTAACAAGCTGTGACTATCCTGACCAGCTACTGACCAGACTGAAGGAACAATACATCTCAGAGTAAAACTAAAGGGACCATTCAAAAACACTTGCATGTTATTCATAGCCTTCACAAACCAATGGAGTTCCTATTCACCTCCAGGATAATTCCTGTTTCTTTTCGGCCAATGCTTTAAAGCACCGTCAGTCCTTTTCAAGCCATTGCAATAAAGCATGTTTCAAAGATATTTGTCTCAAGGTTGTGCTGCACATACACCAGAAGACAACAGAAGGCCACTTACAAATTGTCTAACAAAGATATTGATGCTGTTTGTTTTAGAGACAGATCCATCCATTTAGCAACAAAACTCTTCAATTCTTCAACTCCTAGCAGCATGTGATAGACTAGTCGTGTTTTGCTCTTAATCAGTTAAAAGCATCTCTTTGAAAAAGCCGAAGGAAGAAAGCAAGTCCTTTGTTTAATGAAGATGAAAGTAACAGCCTCCATTTTGCATGCTGACATAATTAGTCTCACTGAATCCATCTGAGAGATCAATCAGTGGAAAAAGACAGAATTTGATCCCCAACGTGAGAGAAAAAATGTCCCTCTGTCTGTCTCTGTTGGGTCCATGGGTTCATAGAGGATGGATGGCACCACTGTAGCTGGACAGAGACAGCAGGCAGGGGACTAAGTCAGACTTGAGACCTCACAGTGGACTGAGATCAGACATTTCTTTATGTGGGTAGTTGATTAAACGTGTTCAAAACTGTACGCGTTCTACAAGGCTGGGAAGCTTGTCGGTGATAACATGGGATTGTTTTTAATGAGACTAATTTAAACTGCAGGTCTGGTCCATCCAGAGACAACATGTGGATTGGCATCTGAATACTTCTCAGGTAAAGTTAGTCAAATGTGTGAGGTTCCATATTTTCCTATGTTCCAAAGGAATAAGTATCTATTCATGTCCTTTTCCACAAAACAAGATTTGCTTTACTGTTTCAGTTCAAGCTCCAGTAGTGCACACATGGACGAAATCTGTTTGAAAAATCGTATCGCAAACTCTAAAATGTCTTGCAAATCACACTGAAGACAATGCGGAGGTTTCAGTCAAGATGTGAAACACAAATGTTAGCAGAACAGATAATCTAATTGAGAATGGGTAAGAAGCATGCTTTGGTTATCATGTTAGGGATGGGTGTCATGGGAGAGTCTGTGAAGCTTCATCTGGCCTCCTTGGCCTCCCCTCTCCTCAATAATCTGCTTGATAAAATGAATATTTGGGACAGACATGCTGGTTAAAATGTTTCCCCAATGAATGTGTGAAACTGGCTTACTGGTACTACACGGAGTCAGTTCATCTCACCCACCTCTCTGTTTTCTGAGTGGGCATAGGCTGTTCAATCTTTCTAAAAGAGCTCATTGACTCATGTCTTTTCTTCAAGCCCAGTGTTTTGTTCAAACGACTGGAGGGGACCTGTAAGGCTTAGCTATATCTTAACTTGAGTAAATCAGTTGTGTGCATTTAGGTGTTATTTGCAGCCATTATTAGCTTTTTAAACATAATCATAATTTCTGAAGGTGGCCAACTTCTATCACAACTTCATTTCATTTAAAGCCACGTCTTCAAGGGGTTCATTCTGACTCTTTCCTTGTACACTATCTGGTCATCTGAGCATCTCTAACTGAACTGTCACAGACGATTACGGCAGGAACAACTCCTCTTGCTGTCCCAAAGAGCATGTGGCCCTCACGAGAGTATCAGCTACCACTGGACTCAACGTCAGTGTTCAGTTAATCATGCACTGCCGATTCACCATGCTAGATGCATTTTGCTCGCTGTCTAGCTGTGTGAAGTGTCTATTCATTTTCTGATTTTGCACAGAAAAGTGGTCAGCACAATAATGACGGTGTTTCCCTGTATATCATCTCTAGTTATTTCATGGAACTTTATGTGTGTTGGGTGTCTGGGCCATCAACAACTCCACATGACCGGGCCTGTTGGATTGCAAATCAACTGGTTAACCCAATGATCTAACCTGCATCATTTTTGGGGATATGTGCTTTAGAAGTAGACAGTTATTGAATAATATTCAAACCATTATACATGTGTGGTTGTGTATCACACAATAAATCGCCAAACTATAACATGTCCTATCCAGTCACTAGGTGTACAATTATTATATTCATATGATGGAAATGTACAATAAATCGGGGACATTAATAACATTAGAACTAGATACAGAATAATCTCTTCCACAAAAATATCATTTACATGACAAAAGCTAATTCAAGGGACGACAATGGGTGATTTTGTAATTTTGTACTGTGTGATGATGATACATGTAGATTTAAAAATGATCATGCAGGTAGATCTCTGTCTTTTTTTGTATCAATTGTGTATTAAGGATGAGAAAATGGTAAACATGTTCACATAAGCAAAACAGTTTGCTGTCAAGTTCCTGCAGATAGGACTCACAGTCATAAGAGAACGTACAGGACTCCCTGTTCTGTGTTAAATCACATTTATTTATAAAGCCCTTCTTACATCAGCTGATATCTCAAAGTGCTGTACAGAAATCCAGCCTAAAACCCCAAACAGCAAGCAATGCAGGTGTAGAAGCACGGTGGCTAGGAAAAACTCCCTAGAAAGCCCAGAACCTAGGAAGAAACCTAGAGAGGAACCAGGCTATGAGGGGTGGCCAGTCCTCTTCTGGCTGTGCCAGGTGGAGATTATAACAGAACATGACCAAGATGTTCAAATGTTCATAGATGACCAACAGGGTCAAATAATAATAATCACAGTGGTTGTCGCGGGTGCAACAGGTCAGCACCTCAGGAGTAAATGTCAGTTGGCTTTTCGTAGCCGATCACATTCAGAGTATCTCTACCGCTCCTGCTGTCTCTAGAGAGTTGAAAACAGCAGGTCTGGGATAGGTAGCATGTCCGGGGGAACAGGTCAGGGTTCCATAGCCGCAGGCAGAACAGTTGAAACTGAAGCAGCAGCACGGCCAGGTGGATTGGGGACAGCAAGGAGTCATCAGGTCAGGTAGTCCTGAGGCATGGTCCTAGTGCTCAGGTCCTCCAAGAGAAGAGACAAAGAAAGAGAGAGAGAGAGAGAGAGAGAGAGAGAGAGAGAAAGAAAGAAAGAAAGAAAGAAAGAAAGAAAGAAAGAAAGAAAGAAAGAAAGAAAGAAAGAAAGAAAGAATTAGAGAGAGCATACTTAAATTCACACAGGACACCGGATAAGACAGGAGAAATACTCCAGATATAACAAACCCTATCCCTGACTGACCCTATCCCTGACTGACCCTATCCCCCTGACACATAAACTACTGCAGCATAAATACTGGAGGCTGAGACAGGAGGGGTCAGGAGACACTGTGGCCCCATCCGACGATACCCCCGGACAGGGCCAAACAGGCAGGATATAACCACACCCACTTTGCCAAAGCACAGCCCCCACACCACTAGAGGGATATCTTCAACCACCAACTTACCATCCTGAGACAAGGCTGAGTATAGCCCACAAAGATCTCTGCCACGGCACAACTCAAGGGGGGTGCCAACTCAGACAGGAAGATCACGTCAGTGACTCAACCCACTCAAGTGACTTACCCCTCCTAGGGATGACATGGAAGAGTACCAGTAAGCCAGTGACTCAGCCCCCATAATAGGGTTAGAGGCAGAGAATCCCAGTGGAGAGAGGGGAACTTGCCAGGCAGAGTTGCTCCAGCGCCTTTTCCGTTCACCTTCACACTCCTGGGCCAGACTACACTCAATCATAGGACCTACTGAAGAGATGAGTCTTCAATAAAGACTTAAAGGTTGAGACCGAGTCTATGTCTCTCACATGGGTAGGCAGACCATTCAATGAAAATGGAGCTATAGGAGAAAGCCCTGCCTCCATCTATTTGCTTAGAAATTCTATGGACAATAAGGAGGCCTGCGTCTTGTGACCGTAGCGTACGTGTAGGTATGTACGGCAGGACCAAATCGGAAAGATAGGTAGGAGCAAGCCCATGTAATGCTTTGTAGGTTAGCAGTAGAACCTTGAAATCAGTCCTTGCCTTAACAGGAAGACTTATACACTTATTATTTACTTTTAGACTTGTTATAGACTTATGTGCTGTGAGAACATATGCACTGCATCTGTTATCAAATATAACTATGTGTTCATTCATAGACAAAGGGCTATCAGAGTCTGACCCCTCCTCAGAGAAACCATGTGTTTGTCACACACACAGGAACAGCATCTCTCCACAACAGGAGTGTGAAATCACCATGTTCAACCAGCGAGGGAGTGGAGCTCCCAAAGGGAACAAATATCAGTGCACACGGTTTACATCATGCAAAGCACTGAACCCTCTATTCATGGGTCACTCTCAGGAAATCAATGTTTCTACTCCGCATTTGCAGTGGCTGGAGCGAGAGCTGAACTTGTGTAATCATCTAAAGACATCTAGAGCAAGGAGAGGACCACATTGGTCTGACTTTTAACTGATGCTTTTGCAGTGGCTAATAAATACCAAATGAATGTCTGAAAAATAACTCAACATGTCACCTCAATTTGATAGCCAATATAAATATTTAAATGAAGATTATTTATTGATATTGATACATCATTGATACAATGATGATTATTTTTCATGTATTATTAGATGTGTGTGACTGTCTATTTAAACAATCATAAGTGTTGATAAAGTGTATAACAACTTACATGCAAAATTGTCCTCTTTTGTTGGAGATGATCATTCCACTTAGGAGCTCTGACAGTGTAATACAGTAATACACTGGCGCCATCAGGTGGACATTTACGAAACTTAAAGGAAACGCTTCAAGGATCATCGCTTCCAATGGGGTGGTAGGGTTTTGGGATTGTTGCCGCGTTCATGTGCTTGTCTAAACTATGAAACTCTGAAATGTACGACTTTCCAACTGGTTGAACACAGCACGTGGATAGAGCCCCACAGTGAAGTTGTCATAATACCCATAATAAAAAAACAGCTAAATGGTTCCAATCGTTTTTCCACCATTGATTTTTCCCATAGAAACACTTAAAATAAGAGTAAGCCTATACGAAACACAGCCCTTATTTTAAGTGTTTCTAAAATCCACTATAAAAAAATGAATGGTGGAAAAATGATTGGAACCATTTCCCCGTTTGACCGCTAGGATTGATGGGTATTATGACTTATACTGTGGTACTCTATAACTACAAACGGTTAGCATTTCATACACTTTCTTAGTTCCAACTTGCACTTGAACGTGGCATATGTATAGCTGGATGGGTTAGCGGACAATGTAACAAAAGCGATGTGTGTGCTTCCATGGGACAGAAGTCAGCATGTTGTTGTGATTCTGAATGGCCAGTTTGCCATGTGATGAATAGCAAATGGCTTGTTTCATCAAAAAATTGCAATCCGCACTCCGACCTGCGAGAGGCAGCAATACACAGCGTCAAGTGACAAAAAAACTACACAAAGAAGAACATCACTTCCTGTTTAAAAATGGCTGCACCCATACTAATGTCACATTAGACATTAGAAGTGCTCTTTTCTGTAATGTTGAAAACGTGTTCGATCTCTTACGTATTCTTTGGACCTCTTTTGCAGGGTATACCTAAACATGGTCCATCTATGTAAGTATGATCAGGTTGCTATTTAACTAACGCTGTAAACATGGGCTAACTAGCACGTTGGGGTACGCTTATTAGCTACCCGGAAATGTCTGTACCTTTACTGTTGACGAGCCATGAGTATGGTGTATAGCAAGCTAGTAGTTTTTGTTTATTTCATGGAATACACAACAGATAGCTAGCTACACAATAGCTAGACATTGAGTGTTATTTGTATTATGGGATGGCCACTTACTAATGAGTTATTGTCCAGACATGATAATAAATAATACTGTTGGGTGTGTGGTGTTCCCATTTATTGCAGATATTGTTAAAAGAGAGCTTCACCATGTTAAATAACCGTTGCCGTGGGTGGCGATCCAGATTCAAGTATTTTGCAGATAGCATAGTGTTATTGGAGCGGTTGTGGTGTGTAAGCAGTGTGAATCCCTAATTTACCTGGCTAAACACCTGATAACCTTTGACCTAGCTATGCACCTGACAAAACACACCACCTGAACTGTGGTCACAACTAATTGCTTACTCTTTGACAGAAAACATCCTACTTCAATGCTGTTCTATTTTTCAGCCAATTTAATTGCATATAAATTTCACTTTTTAACAAAACAATACAATGCTGATTTTGTTGTATCATCCTTACAGCATCCTTCCTACTGAAGACGTACCATGGAGGACACATTGTCATCAGATTGGCAATGGCTGGCCACAAACAGTCTAACAGACCTTTCTACCGCATTGTGGCAGCTTACAACAAGCGAGCACGAGACAGTAAATACATAGAACAGCTAGGCTCTTATGACCCCCTGCCAAACATCTACAATGAGAAACTGGTCAGCATCAACTCTGACAGGATCAAGTACTGGATGGGCTGTGGTGCACATCCAACGAAGCCTGTGGCCAAACTTCTAGGTGTGTTCCCTCTACCCTCACCATGCCAACACACACTTTACAAGTTTATTGAAATTACCAGTGTAAGGCCTACTTCATGGAAAAGACACTAAATCACAGGTTCCTAAACAACAAAAATAGTTTTTACAATTTTACTGAGTTACAGTTTATGTAAGGAAATTCGTCATTTGAAATAAATTCATTAGATGGATTCACATGACTGGGTAATGGTGGCGGTTGAATGGCATGACAATTTATTTTTTTATTTAACTAGGCAAGTCAGTTAAGGACAAATTCTTATTTTCAATGACGGCCTAGGAACAGTGGGTTGTTAACTGCCTTGTTCAGGGGCAGAACGACACAGTTTTACCTTGTCAGCTTGGGGATTCGATCTTGCAACCTTTCGGTTACTAGTCCAACGCTTTAACCACTAGGCTACCTGCCGCCCCTTTTGGGCCTCAGGATCAAATGGGGCGGGATCTCGTCACGGTATCTCTGTGCATTCAAATTGCCATTGATAAAATGCCATTTTGTTCTTTATCCGTAGCTTATGCCTACCCATACCATAACCCGACCGACACCATGGGGCACTCTGTTCACAACAACAAACCACTCACCCACATGACGCCATACACATGGTCTGCGGTTGTGAGGCCGGTTAGATGTACTGCCAAATTCTCTAAAATGACATTGGAGGCGGCTTATGGCAGATAAATGAACATTCAATTCTCTGGCAACAGCTCTGGTGGACATTCCTGCAGTCAGAATGCCAATTGCTCGTTCCCTCAACTTGAGACATCTGTGGTATTGTTGTGTGACAAAACTGCACATTTAGTGACCTTTTATTGTCACAAGGTGCACCTGTGTAATGATGATCCTGTTAAGCAACATTTAAGAGAAAGAAGCTTTTTGTGCATATGCAACATTTCTGGGAACTTTGATTTTAACTCATGATACATGGGACCAACACCATCACTTTGTTCAGTGTAGTATACTTTTAAATGTAATCAATACTTCCAATTAAGTCTCAATGCTACCTGGGAATCTATGTGGTCTAAGACACTGTCAACCCTCTCATGTCTTCCTGTAGGACTGGCTGGGTTCTTCCCCCTGCATCCCATGACGGTGACAGAAACAGAGCGTCACAGGGCCCTGGCAGAACTAGCAGAGGAAGCAGCTCCAGAGGATGGAGTTAAGCAGCAGCAACTATGATAGCTGGAGCATGGGGGACTGTCAAGCATAGCATGGTGTGGTTACTGTACACAAAGGACAGCTAGAAATGACATTCTCCTCCCAAAAGGTTAACTGTTTCCAAGTGAAAGCCTTTGTTCTATATGAACTATGAATATTCTTAAGCAGTGCTTTTCCTACAAATTTTCTTTTTTTATTTCACCATTATGATAAGTGCTACATATTCACATCTCAAAAGCAAAGACATTTGTTACGATTTTCAGGAAGTATTTTATATTAGCTCAGTCGCTAGGAACAATTTGTGTAAGTTGGTTTACAATTTGGCTTAACCCTGTCAGCTGTAGTTGCAGATATTCCACTACTGACGTGCTGCCAAGATGAAACTAATGTATTTTGCATAGAGGCCCCTGTGGGACAGTCATTTAACCTTTTGAGGTCCCATTTTAAATGAAAGAATAACGTATGTCGTACATAAAGTCTTCATATATAATCTAAGTGTATGTCAAACTCTATAAAGGATGTCATAACCAGGCACAATGTAGGGTGAATTGCCAAATGTCACATACCTCATTGTGTATGTTTATGCACCATTTATAGAGCATGACATACAAATATAGAGGATTTGTGAAGCATTTATGTCGTGCATATGAAACATTTATGTATGCTATATAAGTTGTACTGTATTTAAAATGTGACCCTGTTGGATGGTGGACGCAATATTTAAGTCCGTCAAACATAGGAGAGTAATGACATACAGTGCCTTAAAGTATTCATACCCCTGGACTTACTCAACATTTTGTGTTAGTCTGAATAAAAAATGGATTAAATAGATGTATTCCTCACCTATCTACACACAATACCCCATAATGACAAAGTGGAAACATGTTTTTAGATTGTATTTTTTTTACAAATTACACTGAACAAAAATATAAATGCAACAAAAAGATTTTAAAAGTTGATTTAAAAGGAAATCAGTCAATTGAAATAAATGCATTAGGCCCTAGCATATGGATTTCACATGACTGAGAATAGAGATATTAATCTGTTGGTCCTTTGCATATAGTTGATCAGAGGCTGTTGATTGTGGCTTGTGGAATGTTGTCCCACTCCTCTTCAATGGCTGTGCGAAATTGCTGGATATTGGTGGGAACTGGAACACGCTGTCGTACACGTCAATCCAAAGCATCCCAAACATACTCAATGGGTGACATGTCAGGTAAGTATGCAGGCCATGGAGGAACTGGGACATTTTCAGCTTCTAGGAATTGTATACAGTTCCTTGTGACATGGGGCTGTGCATTATCGTGCTGAAATGTGATGCCGGCGGCTGAAGGGCACAACAATGGGCCTCAGCTCTCAGGATCTCGTCATGGTATCTCTGTGCATTCAAATTTCCATCAATAAAATGCAATTGTGTTCGTTGTCCATAGCTTATGCCTGCCCATACTATAACCCTACCGCCACCACTCTGTTCACAACGTTGACCGCAGCAAATTGCTCTCCCCACGACGCCATACACACTGCCGCCTGCCCAGTACAGGTGAAACCGGGATTCATCTGTGAAAGAACACCCTTCTCCAGCGTTTTTACTACATTAAGGCTTAATCATTCAGGCAATTGAGCATTTCTTACCATTCTCATATCTCCATTGTGTCAGTTAATGCAAGATATTTAGGAAATGGAGTGAGATATTCAGGGATATTGGGAGGGTTTTAGTGATAGACACTGCTGGGCTCAGTTACAGTTCTAACATTGAGTGGAGATGTGTCCTGTTGTGTCCTAACCTGTCAGGGTGTGGAGGGATTCTTTATTTCAATTGTTCTGATACATTTTGCAGGGTTATTGTGGTGGAATGGAAATCTGAAGGGTTTGGTAATTTTATATATCATTTTATCCAGAAATTGATATGTTTACAGTTTTTTTTCCTGAAATATCTGGTTTACAACTATTTAGTTGGCAGCTGAATAGTCATTTTATAACTATCATAAGTTAGTCCCCCCCCCCCCTTTTATCCATCAAACTGGTATTCACATCCCCACAGATGGATCATGGCTACTTTACTGATCATTTCCTGTAATCTGATGGGTGCTAAATGAACCAAATAAGTACATTAAATGTCTTGATTTGTTTTATACATAGGAATAAAGTTGACATTGCTCTATTGAAAGAGGGTGATGTCTGGAGACTTCAAAACAAATACTACAAACTGGCAGCTGCTTCCAGCTTCATATCTAAATCTAATGGGGTGCTTATTCTTATTTCTTATTCTTATTTCTTTTAGTTTTTTTTCTTAAAACTGCATTGTTGGTTAAGGGCTTGTAAGTCAGCCTTTCACTGTATTTGGAGAATGTGACAAATCAAATTTGATTTGATTTTTATTCTACATAAACGCAGTCTACCACTTACAATTGAAAACAGTGGAAATGATAAACAGGGCAGATCTACTTACACATTTTCCACTTTGTATGGAAAGAAAATAGCATTTGTATCTTTTTAGGCTCCAAATTCATATGACAAAGATTTTCTCAGTACTGCAACCAGAAGCATGCTCAATTGATCAGATTATACACTTATTATTGGAACTGACATGAATGCCATTATTGATTCTAAGCTAGGACTAAGGACTATACATGCTTTTCTGATAGATTTAAACTTTCTCGAGAATTGATTACATTTTAACATCTACTGATATTACAGGCAACATGGAACTTATAAAAACATTACTGGCCATTCTATCTGATCATAATCCAATTCTTTGTCAATTTCAAATCTTCTCAATGAAAAAGCTTGCACTGAGATGGAGGTTTAATAATAATTTACCACACAACTCTGACTTCATCTTTCAGTTCAAATCCAATCAGATATATATATTTAAAAAATGACTACTCAGTGTAGGACTCAACTATGGTATGGTTAGCTGTAAAATGTTTAACAAGAGGAAACACTACACATTTTTCTTCTAATTTAGAGAAATGAAGACTTCAGAAGACCAGTGAATTGTACAATCATTGTAAAATGATGGAAGACTCTTAAAAACAACTATTCAACAGAGAGAAATTGAGCTTAAAACAAGTAGACTGGAACTTAATGACTTGTTGTGACGTAGAGCAGAATTCATTATGCAGAGGATGTGACAAAAATACTGTTTTCAAGGGAGTAGGCCTAGCCACTTACTGGAGCTGCAGCTTTAACATGCTGAAACATCATCAATACAGCTAATCAGATCCCCTACTAAAGGACGGATATCTGATCCTACAGAAATAAATACACTTTTACAGCATATTATTCAGATTTATACAGTTCCTCACATCACTTTGATACTTCTGTTTGTCGGCAGTTCCTGGAGAACCTTACGCTGCCCAAACTCTGTCAAGAAGAAACAGTTTTATTAGAGGAACCTCCCACTTTATCTGAAATGAAAGCTTCTCTTTTAAATATCAAGAAAGCCAAAGCACCTGTTATTGATGGAATACCTCCTGAACTCATTCTCAACTTTTGGGTTGAGCTAAGAGCAGTTATTCTTGAATCGCTTAACATTGCTATTGAAAAATGACAATTCCACAGTGACATCAATACAGCTATCATATCCCTAATCCCTAAGAAAGGAAAATACCTCACAAATTGTGAACATTTTGGGCCGATCAGTTTAATCGGAACAGAAATTAAGATATATGCCAAAGCTCTCGCCATGCGCCTAGAGAAAGCTCATACATCCTGACCAAACAGGGTTTATTAAGAGTTGTCAGGGAGCCGATAACATGCGCGCCTGTTTCATTTGGTTGCTGAGGCTTCCAATCTTGATGCCCTGTGTGCTGTGTTATCATTAGATGCAGAAAACCCCTTTGACTGCTTAGAGAGGGAATATTTATGGCTTGTTCAGTTTTGGGGCTAGATTTATACATATGATTCGCACCATGAATGTGAATCCTTCTTCTATTATATCTACAGGCACTACCCATTCTAATCCATTTATCATACAACAAGGATGTAAACAAGGTTGTACCACCTCCCCTATGCTATTTGCTCTCTCCCTTGAACCACTGGCACAAAGCATACGTCAAAATTAGGCTTCCTCACATATCAAAATCAAACAAACTGAACAAGCAATTTCTCTGTATACAGATGACATTCTGCTCTATGTCGCACATGCTCAGAAATCCCTCCAGCCAATAATGTCTATTTTCACAGCATTTAGCTCTTGGTCTGGTTACCTTCTTGCTCTTTGTGCTGTTGTCTGTGCTCAATAATGTTTGTACCATGTTTTGAACTGCTACCATGTGTTGCTATGTTGTTGTCTTAGGTCTCTCTTTATGTAGTGTTGTGGTGTCTTTCTTGTCGTGATGTGTATTTTGTCCTATATTATTTTTATTATTTTTAATCCCAGGCCCCGTCCCCGTAGGAGGCCTTTTGCCTTTTGGTAGGCCGTCATTGTAAATAATAATGTGTTTTTAACTGACTTGTATAGTTAAATAAAGGTTAAATAAATAAAATAAAAAGTAAGTGTAAAGTGTGTGGCGATTCCCTGCAAAAATCCAACTGCAAGCTGGTGACGTATTCTGGCCACTAAATGGCGCCAAAGAGCAAGAGAATGCTTAGATGCCAATACAAAGACAAAGTGTTTGAACTGGAATTTCAAGTGATCGAACAAGATGCACCTGCAATACTTGGAAGATCAGCTTGTCTGGAAATGGGCTTAATACAGAGGATATATATATATAATATATATTCAAGCTTGAACAAAAGACAGAGACCAACATTTTGAGTGAATATGAAGATGTATTTACAGGACCTGGATGTGTTCCAGGAGTTCATCACATTCGATCCAGAAGTAACACCAGCGGTTTCCTCACCTAGAAGTGCCTGTGGCGCTAAAAGAAGAACTGGGAAAGGAACTGAACGATTATCACCAAGCCGTTTACCCATTCAGGAGGCTCAGTTTGCTTGACGACGACATCCATATTTTTCATGCCAAACAAAATACAGGTATGCATGGACCCACAGGATTTAAACAAAACCATCGAGGGAACATTATCCTTCACATACCATTGAAGAGGTAGTTGCTGAAATTCCTAACGCTAAGGTATTCTCAACTGTTGATGCAAACCAAGGATTCTGGCAAATTCAACTGGTTGAAGAGAGCTCCCGACTACACATTAAATACGCCGTTTGGGAGGTATTCATTCAAGAGACTGCCGTTCGGAATTGTGTCCACCCCACAGGTGTTCCAGAGGTGCCTCGCCCAGCATTTGAAAGGTCTGGAAGGTGTCATGAACATCATGGATTACATTCTTGTCGTGGGTGATGACACAGAGCAGCACGACCGGAGACTGAGACAACTACTAGACAGACTGAGAAGCATCAACTTGAAACTGAATAAGGACAAGAGAAACATCAGAATGACAGAAATCCGCTACATTGGACATGTGTTAAGAAAAGAAGGCCTGAAACCAGACTCCAAAAAGGTCAGAGCAATACAAGAAATGCCAGAGGACAAAGAAGAGCTTCAGAGGTTCATGGGAATATTGCAGTATCTAGCAAAGTTCATCCTAAATCTCTCAGATGTCAGCGCACCACTGAGGCAACTGCTGGAAGAAGACATCCAGTGGCACTAAGAGTCTGTACAGAAACAGAGATTCAAAAGCTTGAAAACACTTGAAAGCAATGCACCAGTGTTAAAGTACTCAGATGGGGAAAAAAAAACACTGAGACTATCTGTGGATGCAAACTCAGAAGGCTTGGGAGGTGTGATCCTGCTAGATGATCAGCCAATCGCATATGGGTCAAGGTCACAGACTGGCGATAGTGTACGGCTGTGAGAAGATGAATCAATACTGTTATGGAAAACAGATCCAGCTGAAGTCAGACCACAAGCCCTTGGAAGTCGCTCCAGAAAGCACCAGACAGACTGCAGAGAAACAGTCTACACGTGACATACAAACCAGGAAAGGAGATGCACATTGAGTCGAACATACCTGGAGGAACAGAAAGAAATTGCTGGATGGTGAGCTGGATGTAAACTTCATCGCTCATCAACTTCCTTTTTCAGAAGAGAAACTGCAGCAATTCAAAACAGCAACAACAGAAGATGAAGAGTTAAGACTGGTCACAGAAACAGTTAAAGGATGGCCAGACACAAGAAGAAAAGTTGAAAATAAAATACAGCACTACTGGACCGTCAGAGAGGACTTGACATACTGAAATGGACTACTGTTCAAAAGTTCAAAAGTTGTAATTCCTCAAAAAATGAGAGAAGAAATTATGATCTGACCAGGCATGGCTAAACAGATTGAAGATGTAGCAAAATGTGCAGTCTGCAACACACACAAAAACAACAGACAAAGAGAGCCCCTCATTTCTCATCCAATCCCAGAGAGAGCTTGGGCCAGAGTTGGAGTGGACCTCTTCCATTACAATGATGCAGAATATCTAACACGTGTGGATTATCAAATCAAATCAAATTTATTTATATAGCCCTTCTTACATCAGCTGATATCTCAAAGTGCTGTACAGAAACCCAGCCTAAAACCCCATTCAGCAAGCAATGCAGGTGTAGAAGCACGGTGGCTAGGAAAAACTGCCTAGAAAGGCATAAACCTAGGAAGAAACCTAGAGAGGAACCGGACTGGTGGCCAGTCCTCTTCTGGCTGTGCCGGGTGGAGATTATAACAGAACATGGTCAAGATGTTCAAATGTTCATAAATGACCAGCATGGTCAAATAATAATAATCACAGTAGTTGTCGAGGGTGCATCAAGTCAGCACCTCAGGAGTAAATGTCAGTTGGCTTTTCATAGCCGATCATTAAGAGTATCTCTACCGCTCCTGCTGTCTCTAGAGAGTTGAAAACAGCAGGTCTGGGACAGGTAGCACATCCGGTGAACAGGTCAGGGTTCCATAGCCGCAGGCAGAACAGTTGAAACTGGAGCAGCAGCACGGCCAGGTGGACTGGGGACAGCAAGGAGTCATCATGCCAGGTAGTCCTGAGGCATGGTCCTAGGGCTCTGGTCCTCCGAGAGAAAGAGAGAATTAGAGAGAGCATACTTAAATTCACACAGGACTCCGGATAAGACAGGAGAAGTAGTCCAGATATAACAGACTGACCCTAGCCCCCGACACATAAACTACTGCAGCATATATACTGGAGGCAGAGACAGGAGGGGTCAGGAGACACTGTGGCCCCATCCGATGATACCCCCGGACAGGGCCAAACAGGCAGGATATAACCCCACCCACTTTGCCAAAGCACAGCCCCCACACCACTAGAGGGATATCTTCAACCACCAACTTACCATCCTGAGACAAGGCCGAGTATATCCCACAAAGATCTCCCCCACGGCACAATCCAAGAGGGGGGGGGGGGCGCCAACCCAGACAGGAAGATCACATCAGTGACTCAACCCACTCAAGTGACGCACCCCTCCTAGGAAGTGCACCAGAGCACCATGGAAGAGCACCAGTAAGCCAGTAATAGGGTTAGAGGCAGAGAATTCCAGTGGAGAGAGGGGAACCGTCCAGGCAGAGACAGCAAGGGCGGTTCGTTGCTCCAGAGCCTTTCCATTCACCTACACACTCCTGGGCCAGACTACACTCAATCATATGACCCACTGAAGAAACGAGTCTTCAGAAGAGTCTTCAGTAAAGACTTAAATATTACTACTCAAAATACCCAGAAATAACCATAGCTCAGTGGGACAACAAACAAACATCATTACAGCACTAAAGTCAATCTTCGCAACGCATGGGTGACCAACGTTTTGTGCTCTGACAATGGAAGACAGCTGGTGAGTCAAGAAATGCAAGACTTTGCTACCAGCCGGGAGTTCAAACATGTCACGTTGAGCACTGGATTTCCTCAGTCAAATGGCCAAGTTGAGAAAGCAGTTCAGACTGAAGAACCTGTTGAAAAAAGACAGCAACGGAGATCCTGACATAGCTCTCCTTGAGTACAGAAACACACCCCTGGATGTAGCAGGTCTCTCTCCTGCACAGCTACAAATGGGCTAGGAGACAGAAGACAAAGATTCCCAAATCAAAGAGACTGTTAAAGCCAGGACTCTATCAGCATGTTAGGAACCATTTCACAAGCTGACAACAGAGACAAAAACACTACTAACACGTAAAGTTTTGTTCATGAAGGAAGGGGAACGAGTCAGGATCAGACAAGACAACTAATGGCAACCACCAATTGTACTTGGAAAACATGGCCAGCGAAGGTCATACATAGTGTCATGTCTGTGACTATCATTAAATGTGAAGACTGTTATTTTATCAAATCAATTCTCTATGTGTAATTATTATTACATGATTAAACTAATCATGGGAAAATGTTTATAGAGTCTCTATTTCCCGAATCGACACTCCAGATATTTTCACATCTTATCAAAACAGTCGCTTATTAATGAATTGTACCTCATCAGTTCTCATTACTGAAAGTCACAAACCTTTGGAAATCTGCACGAACCCTAGCATAAATTATGAATCAGCGATATACAAATTGGCTTAATTATTTATTTACTATCTAACTAATTAAATCACAGAAATACATGAACCCCCATGTATGAACTAATTGTGTGTGTTATTACATGATACAAAGAAAAAGTCCCTAGTGGACGAACCCGAAATGAAGGCTTGGTAGACAAAGGAAAGGGGGTGTGGACCGCTGCAGAGCGGGAAACTCATAGCTGATAACTACACTCATAGAAATTACTAATACCTTACATGAACGACCGCTCATTCGAAAATAAATAGCAATTTACATATTTACGAGTGTATGTCTTGTTGCCTCTCTCTGTGGTCGCCGATCCATCTGCTGAAGAGTCAATCGACAGAAAGTCTCTGGTTGTGTTCATAATGGATACGTCAGGCGTACCCATGGTTGTCGCATAGAATAGATGTTTTGGCGGTTGTCAGTATTTTTGTACTAGGCTTCTGAAGGGGTTAAACCAAGGCCTCAAACCTTTTAAAAGGTTAATAAATTGTGTTATTATAAACGGTAAGGTGTCCTCTTTAGGAAACCTCTGTGTGTGTGTTAGCACACAGAGTGTCTGATGTGCCCTTAAGACACTATCAGAAGGCGGAAACCGCCTACGCTCATACTCCTCCTGTCTGTGCCCCACCGTGCCTGTCTGAGGTTCTGAGAATATGACTGGTGTTCTGCCGCAGGCTGCCGCAGGCCTGATGAAAACAGTCCCATGTCAGAAGATGCTTAGACTTGTTCACCTTGTTATGACCCTATACTTGTGATGAAAGGTCAAACCTACTTCTGAGCTTTTAATTGCTGACAAGACGGTTGCTGCTATCAGGGGGAAGTTAGATTTATTAAAATGTTGTTGCCAGGGAAAGTCACGCAAGGAGGACTTGGGGAGGCTATGTAAGTTGCAGGATGTCTTAGACACTTTGCATAACCTGGGGAGAGCTGTCATATACTGTACTCTGTACCAACTTCTGCCTACAATTGTATTACTAAAGGAGAATTTGAATACTTAAACAAAGAGTCTGTGTTTCCTTTCTACTACCAATATATATACGTTTGCTAATTATATAGACCTTATCATCTGTAGAAGAAATTGACCAACACTTCATACATTTCTGCTGCAGACTGGTAGTTCGACACCCTAGTTTTTTTTTTTTACTTCTGTAGTGAATCGATAGTCTCAGAGTTTAACCATTTCCACCCGTGTAGCCAATGCTCCACGCTGTATGGTCTTGTTCTTTGGTGGAGCTGTATTGCCAACCGCTTCATATTTTCTGGTCTTAGAAATTCAACCATTTGCAACCTTAGCTTACACCATGGTTTGCGTGGTCATGTGTGAATTGCATCACGGGGGCTTTTATACTTTTGAGAAAAGTGGCCATCTCATGGGCATGGCTACTGACTGTGCATAAGTTACCATAAAATTCACATTGTTATTTAATTATTTTTTTTTTAATACTTATTCATCCATCTTATACAACATTCAGAAGTAAACCTGACAGTCGGGAAATGGACACATTAAGAGATATAGTTCTGTGTGTTTCCTGTCCTTCATGAGATCACCAAAGGAAACACGCTCGACATGACTGACCCTTAACTGTCCACGGACCATTCCCACATTCTCAAAAATAGAAATATTGTTTAATTCTCCAATTTTGGGGATTATGAGTTTCTAAAGACAAGCTCTTTGTTCTCCATAGGCTCTCTCACGCCATACTCCATGGCAGCGAAGAGAGAGATTCTAGCAGGAATTTATGACCGTTGTAAAACCTGATGCGAGAGAGGGGGGAGCCACAATATACACCTCAAAAGGGCCACGTCGTGACAATTGTACAAACACAAAATGAGAGAATCTGCAGAAGGAGCTGGACACCTGTTAAAAACATATGAAACAACACACCAAGATGCACTCAGAAACCATAGAAGACTTGCCTTTTCCTGTGGAAAGAGAACATGAAACAAGTGTCATCATGGAAGAAAACTACTCACCTGTGTGTTCTCCAGCTCCAACAACATCAAAACAAACAGTCGGAAGCAACAAAGTAACCACTGACACACCAGTGAAATCAACTCGTTAAGGAAGACCTACCAGAATGCCAAAACACTACCAGTTTTCAAAAGACTATACTGAAAAACTGAAAAAAAAGAGACTGAAAAAAATAACCTGTCATAGTGTTTATAATTCAAAGTTTATAAGTGATCATCTGTGCTTGTACTTGAACCATGACATCAGATAAATGTGGTTCTTCTACCCGCATCCCTGCCTCAGTGACCTATATATTACAATAACATTTTTGCACTGATGCATTGCAAATAGTTGCACAGGACATTACTTTTTTGCCATGTAGAGGTGTAGCTAACTACTGGAACCACACACTGCTTCTTTTGGAAAAAGAAAATAAAATATGGGTGAAGTAGGCAAGAATGTCCTTTCTTTTTCAGCTTCCGACCTGCCTAATTTTACTCGAAAGATCCTTTTTGTGTTTAAAAGGATAAATTACACATTTTGTTAACATTTGACTACAGAGTGATATGGTCTTGCAATTTGGATGTCGTGAACAACTTTTTCAGGGGTAGCTTTTCTTCCTCTAGTTTTAAGTAAGTGGTAGCTTGATCAACTATGTTTTAAGAGTAGTTTCTCCAACACTGGCCATTATTATAATGTTTGTATTTATTTCATCTTCATTTAACTAGGCAAGTCAGTTCATTTAGGGATAACCTCCTTTTTTAAATTTTTCGCCTAAATGACATACCCAAATCTAACTGCCTGTAGCTCAGGCCCTGAAGCAAGGATATGCATATTCTTGGTACCATTTGAAAGGAAACACTTTGAAGTTTGTGGAAATGTGAATGTATGAGAGTATAACACAATAGATCTAGTAGAAGAAAATACAAAGAAAAAACAACCAGTCTTTTTCTACCACCTTCTTTGAAATACAAGAGAAAGGTCATAGTTCTAACCATCACTCTGGTTGTAACTCCGATACACTGCTCCCATCTTGTGGACACTATGTGCAATGTTTCAGATGGATAACTTGAAGTATGAGTGAACTACAAGACTTTTAGTGTGAAGTCCCCAGGTACGTTTGGGCAAATCGTGAAGGAGACATTCACATTCATATTCATAGACATTTTTTCTGTTATAATATTGTCAAATCTGCATACTTGGACTTTGATTTAGCTTTACAAGTATTAGTAGCTATATTACAAGTTCAACATTTGCAAAACAACCAGTTTTCATAACTACAAAATGAAAAGGCATGTTGTCGTACAAGGTTAGTAGCTACATTTTACGACATGTACATGGTTTCCGGATACTCCCGTAAAGCCCAGCTCATTGGCTATCTAGCTAGCTTTGGTTGACCCCGATTGGTGCTTATTTGACAAAGATACAGTTGTTAAAGTGATAGCCACCAACGTCATCGGCGTGCCATGAAGGCATTGCTTTCTGACCAAATATGGTGTCCTATAGGATATACTACACCCCTAATGATATAGTGAAGTCTTGTTACCTTCTAGGATCTCTGAGGAATACATACAAATGTGATTTTCGCTTTCTTTGTAAATCGACCGTGCATGCTATATGGACCTTTTTAGGATATGAAAAATGATTTTATCTAACAAAACGACACTTCATGTTATCTTTGGGACCCTTTGGAAGAAAATCAGAGCAAGATTTCAGAATGTAAATACACATTTCACCTTCAGAGGTGAATTTATCAAACCTATCATGGTGAAAAAAGTGTTTTGTTGTTAGGAGCTCTCCTCAAACTACAGAATGGCATTTTTTCACAGTAATAGCTATTGTAAATTAGACAGTGCAGTTAAATTAACAAGAATTTAATCTTTCAGACGATATGAGACATATACCAACATTTGTTGTTTCTCTAAAATCTGGGATCTTGACATAACGCACTGCATGACTTACAACTGTCCCGTTGACAGAACACGATCCTTAATTAAGAACAAATTCTTATTTACAATGTCGGCCTACCCTGGACAAACCCTAACACGGACGACGCTGGGCCAAATGTGCGACGCCCTATGGGAATCCCAATAATGTCCGGTTGTGATACAGCCTGGAATCGAACCAGGGTCTGTAGTGATGCCTCTAGCATTGAGATGCAGTGCCTTAGACCGCTGCGCCACAAAACTAGGAAATAACGTATGGAATCATGTTGTATCCAAACAAGTGTTAAACAAATCAAAATATATTTTAGATTCCAGGTGACTACCTCATGAAGCTTGTTGAGAGAATGCCAAGTGTGCAAGGCTGTCATCAAGGCAAAGGGAGGCTACTTTGAAGAATCTGAAATATAAAATATGTTTAGATTTGTTCAACATTTTTTGGGTTACTACATGATTCCATATGTGTTATTTCATAGTTTTGATGTCTTATTCTAAAATGTAGAAAATAGTAAAAAATTAAGAAAAACCCTTGAATGAGTAGGTGTGTCCAAACTTTTGACTGGTACTGTACAGTTAAGTATTATTTGCAGTTGTCACTATGACAATGAACATACGGAATGGTCTTGTATTACCACCTTATTAATAGGCCTAAAGCATGAAGTGGGATGCATTGATCAGTTGATTGACAGGTGTACTGTAGAATGATAAACAAAAACCTTCCTCTAGTGTGGATTCTTGACAATTTGGGTCAAGTCTGGACTCACTAACTAATAATTTCAGTCCTTCTGCTCTGTGTTTAGCGGCCTTATAAATGATTGACTGCACTGACAAATATTTTCAAATAAAATAACTCTTCCAGTCATCATTCAAGCTATGGACTCCCACAGTGAAACATGAAGCACCGAAGACCTGAGCCACCAGGACACCTAGCCTCGGAGTTGCTCAACAGGTAGCCAGGGGGGAAAAGAGTCATTCTTTCAACCAGGAAGGGGAAGGTAATGTATACCTGTCTGTCTAAGAAACTCTGCTTTGTGTTTGGACTGCAGCCAGCTGTAATGAGGCGCTGCATGAGGGTGTGGGTGGGGGTGATAAAACAGGCCCAACAACAGCTGAATCAGAGTTCATCTCACACCATTCAACACATGCAACTAACAGAATACAGAAGACCGATTCATAAATAAGTCATTTTATTTTCTCCTTTAAAGACTGATACATTGATCAACTATTCACAATGACAACTGGAATTATGTTAAATACTGTGACACAGCATACAGTTCTTTACTCCCAGTGCATTTGTTTCACCACAGCAGATCATGTAAATTCTCAATGAACTAAAGTCTTCATTTGATTTCATTGTTTCCGATAAGACATGGGAATAGGTTAAGGTTAAATAACAGCGTACAATGTAAACAATTTCTTATACATTAAATATAAAAAAAATGGCCTCTTCTAGGTTTTTTCACTTTGCCCTGGAGGGAAAATGTACTGAAGTGACCATTTGACTTTAGAGCTAATCTGATATGGATTGGAACACGGTGTTTTATATCCAGGATTACTTCCACACACTTGCTACATTTACTATGTCATCACGATGGATCTTGAATAATCTATAACAATAAAATCTATATTGTTTCCTGGCCGCCAGCAGCCAAAGTCTCTGGACTACACCCACTGCAGTCACGTCAGGCAGGAATGCACAAGCAGAACAGGAAAGTCTGTGTCAGGTAGGTAAGCCCCACACAGTCTGCATAATATAGGTCTATGTTATCACGTGTGCCCAACATCTCTGTGATCCATGATCACATATAATGAAAGGTCTGATTGTGTTTAAAATTCTAAAACGTGGTATATTGACTGTAAAGTAGTGGTTTGATTGTCATAAGGGATTAAGAAATATTTGGCAATGTTTCAGTTATTTATTCTTCAATTCTAATTATTTTAGGATTACAGTCCACAAAATGTTGGGTAATATATTGATTTGTTTTTTTTACCTTTATTTAACCAGGCAAGTCAGTTAAGACTTGTTATTGAAAATTGTTATTTTCAATGATAGCCTAGGAACAGTGGGTTAACTGCCTGTTCAGGGGCAGAACGACAGATTTGTACCTTGTCAGCTTGGGGGTTTGAACTTGCAACCTTCCGGTAACTAGTCCAACACTCTAACCACTAGGCTACCCTGTATTCTGAGGGGGGTTGTGTTGAAGGCAGTTAGTTCCACACATTGACTCACAGCTTGACCAACTACTGAGCTCCCCACACAGTTTGAGACAATTCAGTTGAGAAAAGCATACATTCACATATGTTCAACAAAAGAATTCCGGAGAATGAAAGTAATATAGGGGTTAGGGAGGATACACTTTGCAACCATGTATTTGGAAGCAGTGATGAAAAACAGGCAGAGAACAGTAACAAATATTGTTAACCTAATTTTCTACAATATGGTAGAAAAGTCACACAAAAACAGCAGAGAAAACAAACTTGCACCACGTACACACATGCGTAACAAAGTATAATCTGCACTAGACATCCCACTGGATACATGCAGACCAATATTCCACAGCCCCCACTGGTACAGAGTTGTACATCTAGTGAGGGAAACATAGAAACACACTGCCATCCATAAACATAGTGGTCTGATTAAGACTGAAATATCAACAAGGCAGGACATGTGCATTCCTATTTTCATGCTTATACAAAATAGGAGTTAGGGTGGGGAATCCTTCATTTAAAGTGTTTAAATACATTGGGATCTTTAGACTTCATAGATGCAACACAAGATAATAATTGCTTTACTGACCCTTTGTCCCTAAGTTGAGACACATAAGCAATATCAAAACACAATATACAACTCACAAAATGTCCTCTACCTGTGAGACACACAACACTGAGAACATGGAGGCACAAGTCCTGCTTATACCCTAAAACTGAACCACTGTATCAGCAAAACATTTACATAATGTACTGACAAATCATATTAAAAAAATAATCACTCTAAAATGGTTAAATATCACCCCCCCCCCCCCAAACACACACAATAGTTAGACAACGTTTAGCTCATGTGTTTTGATTGCAATTCCAAATGTCCCAGTAACTCAAAATGGTATATCAAAACCCCTACGTTTTTAGAATACTGAGGTAAAACTACCAACGTCGTCAGTGTCAAAGCAGCAGTAAACGTTTGAAGGCTTCAGTGTCCTGAGGCACTTTGTGCCCAGAGGTTGTTTGCTTGTGTCCAGTGGAGGCCTTCCCTAACTTGTCTCCTCCAGCTCAAACTAAATCCACCTGTGCTTTCCTCCTGGTCTGACAATCCCACTCTGGGTCTGAAGCCCCTCTACTGCGACCTGCCGGGTAGTCCATATCCCGGATGAACTTCTCCAAGTAAGGTTTGTCTAGGTAGGCAGGCCTCTGAGGAAGCAAGAAGTAGTGTGTGGTGCTGGCCTTCATGCCGTTCTCCATGACCGGCAGGATGCAGGGAGACCCCTCGCTGTTCTGCCTCTGTAAACCTCGCCTCACGTACTTAGGGTCTGGGGCAAAGCTCTGCGTGGGAGGCATAACACCGTTGAGGTATGAGGGGAGGCTCTTGGGGCTTGGGGTACGGGAGCTGCCTTGAGACAACAAAGGGTCCCTTGGGGGAACCTTCGGGGGCTTGTCCTCATCACTGTAGGCCCCAGAGGACACCTCAGCTGACCAGCGGCGGTAGTCTGCAGTCTTGATGGGCCGTGGGGGGATGGGCACGCGGGGGGGCACCTCTGGTTTGTCCATGCCCTGAGTGTGGCGGTGGTGACAGGGCATGCGCAGCGACGTGGGCTTGTTGAAGGAGCCAGCAGGGCCGGAATGAGAGCGCCGCAGCTTCCTCTGGGCTCGGTCCTGCTGTCTGGGATACAGTGGTTGCTCCAATGGCTGTTGCTCTACCTGCTCCAATCTTTGTTGTTGCTCCTGTTGTCGCTGCTGTGCCTGTATCCGCTGCTGCGCCTGCCGTTCCTGTGGTCTCTGCTGCCCCACTGGCCCCTCAAAGTAGGCATAGTTAATCTGTCCACAGTGCCTGAAACTCCTGCGGCTGGGGGCTCCGTAGCGGGAGGCAGAGGGTTTAGGGGGACACTGCTCAGGAACCAAGCAACGGCTGTCATCTGAACTGGTGAAGAACTCCACCTCATTGTCCATGGCCTGGTCAGGGGAAAGGTCTCCCCGCCCAGGGAGAGGGGGCAGGGGCTTGGCCCCCCGGCTAGGTGTGTGTGGGGGGCTGCAGCGTTCGTACACAGACAACCTCTGGAAGGATGGGACCACCTGGTCATCCTCAGCAGGGCTAGGGGTGGAGGGCTCAGCGCTGGATGACAAGGACAGATGGGTGGGACGGGACTTCTTTGAGGGTAACCGCTGTGCACCAGGGCTATGTTTCTGTCCTGTAGAGGTAGAGAGGAGAGAAGGTGGTTAGAAAACCAATTAGATATCAATTTTGACATTTGGTAATGACCAGAGAACAATTACAACCTTGGTACATCACTAATTAACTTTCGCCAGGCTCCCTAGGTTAGAAGTTTCCTGAAAGAGTGGAGGTCAGAGGCACACCGCAATTACTTGAAAGCAGTTCTCCTCTCAGGGTTTTGTTAAACATTCCCCAGGATATATTTAGAGCAGGCCAGGCCCTTGGCAGCCATTCTGGCTTTCTAATCTTATAGAAACAGGAAAACCTCCCAGTAAACATTGACCAGTTGGCTCAGAGGCATAGTATTAAATCCCTCCTTGTAAGGCTGTGTAGAAGGCAGAGGGCAAAAGGAAGGATTGTGGGTGTAAGTGGTGGTTGGTAACATAGACATAGATTCTACAGTGGCTGGGTCCAGTACTCACTCTCAGAATTGAGCGATGGTGGCACCTGCTGCTGAAATTGAAAGTTGTATTCCGTGGGTGCTGCATCCATACTGAAGTACAAACTGTAAAATGACATGACGCACATTGTTGAGTAATTGTCCAATCTGCATGTAGTTAAAATAATTCCAACCATCCCTGCAGGAATACCCTTGGTAAAATATTAACTAATAAAAATCATATTCTAGTAACAGGGGACAGACGTGAGCAGGGTTGGGTAGGCTACTTTCTAAACGTTATTGTTACATTTACTAGTTACCTGTCCAGAATTGCAATCAGTAACATATCTTTTGGATTACCCAAACTCAGTAACAATCAGATTACTTTCAGTTACTTTTGGATTACTTTCCCTTTAGAGGCATTAGAAGATAAAGGATCCATCAAACACTTTGGTGTGTCATCATAGTGGTCACTGACTTGTAGTCAGACTTGCTCAGGTTTAACAAACTTAAGATTCTTTTCAATGCAGGATTGAATGTCATTGAGAAAACAGAAAGGTGTCAATGTATTTTTTAATTGAAAAGTAAGCCAATAGGTAATCTAGTTTCAAAAGTATCTGTAATCTGATTATAATATTTTTTGCTGGTAACGTAACTGATAAGATGTAATGTAATGAGATTACATGTAACTGAATACATGTCGTTAGTTACTCCAACCCAGCATGCAGCAGACTTACTTGTCCAGCTCATGGTGGTGGCTCCATGAGGGCTTGGCTCCAGCCATGCTGAGACAGTGACTAGCCCGCAGGAAGGGGCTGTCTGTGGGTAAACAGATCTCCTGGGCAGTCAGGCCCGCTGTGGACATACTCCAGGCACAATCGAGTCGCATCAAAGCCAGGAAACGCTTGGCTAGCCCCGGCTGGCTGCTACTGCTGGACCTGTAACACAGCCAAGAGACAGGAACATGAGTGAAAGTGAACAGGGTTCGAGGCAGGAGACAGTTATAAAAGTACGGTTAGATATGATCTATTTTGCTCATTGACAAATTTCCACCAACATGAGACACAATCCTCTGATGACGAGTGTCCTCTGGTGTTGTATTTTGCATGGAATATCGGAACCTAAAAGCTTTCTCCATGCAGTAGAAAGAAATCCTGACGGGAGCCCCAAAAGATGTCCCTCCTTTCTTTTTTCCAGAGCTGTTAGCCTTCCCTCTCTCACTAATTAAAGAGCTGTGGCCTTGTGCCTCACACTCCAGTAGTGGTTTTTAAAAAGAACACGGAGAAACATTATCCTTGGCTCCTCTGGCTGTGGAATGACAAATGTTCAGGTTGATGGGACTTTAAAAGACACTTGTGCCCCTACACACCCTCAGGACAGAGAGCGCCATGTCACACAATGCTCTGTTTAGTTGCT
Source organism: Oncorhynchus mykiss (assembly GCF_013265735.2). Lineage (NCBI taxonomy): Eukaryota > Metazoa > Chordata > Actinopteri > Salmoniformes > Salmonidae > Oncorhynchus > Oncorhynchus mykiss. The sequence goes on from NC_048571.1 coordinate 55,732,482, forward strand.
ACAGACAACATGTGCATGCTACACACAGTACAGACAAACTACAAAAACAACTCATTTTCTCACACTGAGGAAACAGAACACAAAAGAGGAACACCGCTAGTGACATGAATGTTCTTGTTAATAAACATACCACAGGTATAATGTGTTTCGATGATGTGGCTAGAACGCCTTGCAAGACTTTTAGAAGCATGTCTACTCACAGAAAATGTCTCAGCATCATGTAATAATGATGTCTAGCCTGAACAGCAATTTACAGTTGGTTCAAAAAACTGCAGCATCGAAATACGACATGATAAGCCTTTTAATAATAGATCATTACTACATGCATTATACCCATTGGCTTTAAGTAAAGTGTTAAGTCCTTCATACTGGATCTTATGTCAGTTAGAAACAAAATGGCTGAGTTGTAAACTAAACCCAAAACACTGACAGTGTCTTTATACAACAGCAGTGTTGATTGCGCCGCAGTAGGCAGGTATAGTTGACTGCAGATCTCTTTTAGACAGGACTGTTCCTGTAACCAGAGATATGCCTGGTGTTGCAAGCACTCCCCATGTCAGATGGCCTGGATGTTCCTGGCATGTCTAATGTGTGTCAGGGCTGAGTTAACAATGCAAGCATGGATCAGGAGGAGGAAATCAAGTCACATCTGTGGAACAAATAATTGTGATACTTTGTTTTACAGATGTGCCAAAATCCTGGCGTATCTGATTTCACATACCCTGCAAAGTAGTCTTCTGCTTTCTTGATGTGCTCATTTAAATGGCGCTGTTTGGTACAGCAGCACATTAAGTAATGTTCCAATGTAGTCCGTCTTCAGGAGAATATTCATCCCAGGCCAGACTAGTAATAGCCAGTAATTGTCATGCCTACATGACACCCTGACATTTTTTGTATGGACCATAGACATGTGACATTCATTTTAATTAGGAGCCTGTGGCCAGAAGAAGAGGGGAGTGAGTGCATCCCACCATAGCCCCCGACTTCCTTTGAGTAGAGTTGTAACATGTGGGCTAGACCTGACCTGGGGGGGGGGGGGGTCATCTCTGCCCAAACATTGGAGACCACTTCACAGAAGTCTATACCATGTAAAGCAGTTCATCCACTGTGTTCTGCATTGTATCAACAAATGCATGGCCAGAACAATATACTCTATATCTATCTTCAACCACTAATCATCAGGATGTGAGAACACACCATGGCAGGTCTAGAGAATGGATAGATTGACATGTTGCCCAGACTGCTAGTCATTCAGAAACAAAGTTCTGGAACCACAGAATGCCCGGGATGTCAGCTCGGGCAAAATTGTCCACCATGGCATCTCTCCATCCCTTGCCTAGGGCCCTGGATTCAGAGGTGATAGGAAGCAACTTGAGCCTCAATAATGAACACCTAGGGGCTTGCACTTCCTCTGGCAAGAGGTGCAAAAATAGTTACAGGCAGCAGTTAACCATAGTCTACATGGAGTGTAATTAGAGGCAACAGGATTAAACAAATGGGTAGTTAGAGAAAATAATGAATGGGAACGTTGCAGGCAACGTTTTCAGAGAACATAGTTTTTTGTTGTGTGGGAAGACATGTGGTAATCACATTTGTGATGATGACAATCTGACCATCTCTATTTGACATGCATAGCCTACCAGCAAAACACCAAGACCTAGAGCTCAGCAGTCACTCCAGGCCAAGAGGTCTGGTGTTACATACACACCATGTAGCTACACACCAACAATATTAACCCCTTTGTGCAAGTCTGACTTAACCGTTTTCCTCGCAGTGTACTACTTTTGCTCTATGTAATTGGGTGCCATTTCGAACATACCTTACTATAGCTCGTGACACATTGGGCACAGCAACACGTTTAAGTTCACACCCCACCTATAACACCCCTGCAGCGGTTTCCGAGCAACCATACTCGCTCTACCTGTGCTACAAGCAAACAGCGCGCACACCCCATCGCTATACAGGATCGATTGTAAGAGCTTTCCAAGGTGACTCACTCCATAATATACGTTTCCCGATCTCAAATAAGGATCCATCTTATCTTCATTCTTATGCCATTAAAAATGTTAATGTTTACCATACAAGGAGAACAACTTGTTCCAACTTTAAATTGCTTACTGTTTAACATATTGACTTAAGTATGAGAGGCATAATGATAGCGATATTAAATATAATATAAAGATATACCAGGGGGATACAATGTATGACACAATGTATCGTTTGGAATATAAGAGGGAATGAATCAATCACTGCTGTCGTCATCAACACACCAAAAAATTATAATAGCTACATGTCACGTCAAACCAAGTTTTTAGAGCTCACCTTACAACCTCGCAGTTTTCACATCCGCTGTCACTTCTCCAACCGTTGAGAATCCTCTATTGTCGACAGTTCTAGCTCCCCTGTTTTGCTGTAGACATTAGTTGGGCCAATCTAGAAGCTTCAGTCTTCTATGACACTGAGCCGAAATAAAGGACAGCACATTTTCCACTATAACTACTGTGTTCTGGGAGAGTTCTCAATACTGTTGTTGTGAGCGATGTTCTTTTAAGCTCCACCACACAACACAAGAACACTCTGGCTCCGCCTTTCACTCAGCTCTTAAAGACATAGCTTTCAATTTAAAGGCTTGTACACACAGCACCCGCAGTAGTAGACTACATTCATGAATATTTTATGGTTTCACTTTACATTAATAATGTATACTTAAAAGGATTTATAGGGGGTTATATGTGTTTTACAGGCTACACTAGGAGTAATTTACAGATATTTTATGAAGATGTAGTAAACATTGGTAAACAGTTGGTAAACATTGGTAAACAGTTGGTAAACATGGGTAAACATTGTGTCATTGCTTTATTGTACAATAGGCTATGATACATTATCATCTGCTACAACACAAGTCAGTTTTATCTACAGTACTTGAGTGTTGCACATTGCATATTGGGTGTTGCAGTGTTTTAATTGTTACAGATTATGCAGGGAGTACGTGTTCATAGTGCTTATCAGTAACAAATACACACAGCACACATTGTTGCATTTGGAGCCCATAGTCCTACACTCTTATATTAGTTGGACTGGAGAGAGGGGAATATATATTTTGTACAGTGAGTTCACTAAACTGCATGTTGTATAACAGAATAAAGATGAGGTCATTCCTGTTAGAATCTCAGGTATGGATTTAACAAGCTGTTCTGGACTCACAGCCTCTTGTGGCGCCACAGTGGCTGGGCAGAGAGAGGTTGTTTGAGGACCCTAGACTGAACACAACTGCATTCAGAGAATACGACAAACACATACATATATCCATTACAGAACAACCACATGATTTCACATATGGAAAATCACACGAATCATCAGGTGAAAACATGTTTTTGGAACACTTCACATGGGATCACATGTTTTCGGATGTGTAGTTTCATGTTATTACATGTTTCTTTACATGTTGTCACATGTTATCACATTAACTTCACATACGGTCACATGATCACATAAAAACATCAGTTTTTGGCGTAAGGGATACCTCTGTTAGTTACACTGTGTAGGTACCATTACCTCCATCAACACGGTGGTAGCTGCGCTTTATTGTTTCCACATAGACTCAGTAGAACAGACACAGCTCATGTAAAACACTCACACACCAGGCTGAAGGGAGACAGAGAGAAGGAGTGAAAAGGAGTGGGTAATGGAGATGGCTCCAGGGGAGATAACAAGGCAGGCACAGCAAACACACCACAGAAACACTCTAATCTATGCAGTATTTTCTCTTGCATGGTAACTGAATGGTGCCCACATTGTCTGGCTACTGCTCCTTATCTGATCATGGGACATTTTTATTTACCTGGGACCTGCTCTGTGTTTGTCAGAAGTGGCTGGGCAGCTCAGATGATGGAACAACAGTCTTTATAGACTTTACTCTGGTCATAAAGTCCCATGCCAGTCACTCAAGTCTGATACTATAGAGTCAAATTAGATGTGAATGAATTATAATGGACTTGTTGGAAAAAGCTATGACTTCATGACACTGTTTATGTTTTACACAATTATTACACTGTATCAAAACCCTTCAACAGATGTGTATTTGGCATTACTCATTTATTTTACAAAATGATTCACACTATGTCTGTTACAATGTGTGCTGGAATACACATTGTAACCAGTATTTAGCTACACTGCTACATGGCAAAAAAAGTAATCAACTACTGAAAACACTACCTAGATTTGAAATTAGTTAAACTACCACCAAGCTACTTCAAAATGTTTTTGAATGAATAGTTGAACTACATGTAGTCCACAACTTCCCAACACTGCTAATAACAGGCCCTGGCCGTGACCCTGTTCTCCGAGGGTGTCTTATGGGTTGGGAAAGGAAAAAAAAACACTTTTTATTAACACATGCATACTAATATACACTTTTACATGTGTGAAATATGACAAATATAAGCACCCACCAAATTATTATTATCATTATTAGCCATTAAAAGCGTTGTGTGTGTCCCTTCAACCTAACTAGGTTAAACTAACTAGCTACAGCCATGCATGCTAACCAAACATAGCCATACAATGACTAGAAACAAGTGAAGTGCTAAATAAATAGAGGCAGAAACTGGAGGTGGTTGGTGGGAACAGAGTGTGCTTGTTGCTTGACTTGGTAAATCCCCAAAGCTTTGGCCCCGGACCTAACAGGCTTATCGTTAGATATGTTACCCTGGATGGACCAGGCTCACTCTAATCCCCTTTCATAATCATAAAAAAAAAGTTTGAATTGTCACCTAAACCAGATAGGTGAAGTGAAATGTGTTGTTTTACAGGGTCAGCCATAGTAGTACAGCATCCCAGGAGCAAATTAGGGTTAAGTGCCTTACTCAAGGGGAAGAATGGTGGGTTTGTGAGAACAGATCACCGCATGGGTGTTTGTGGATCGGAAGGTGAGCTTGGGAGCTGTGTGTTGCTTGTGATGTCTGTGCAACTGCATCAATCAATACGTATTGCTTTCTTTATTTTGCCAGCTTTTGTTGCCATTACCTATTTACAGTGATTCCCTATTCACATTAGAGAAGAAGCATGTTACTGTGTAAGAGAATGAAATGGGAAAATACTATGATTGGAAAGATGATGTGAATGGATAGGATTGACTTGAGAACTTTGTGTGCTGAGTATTATTACCACATGCCCCGCCCCTCTCCTCTCCCACCACTGCTTCCTCCCCTAACAGAGCCGTCCTCTTCACTCTGGTGCGAGCCTGATGTCACCACACAGGATGTTCCTTATAAAGTCAGTCAGGCGGACAGGAAGGCAGGCAGGCAACACATTCACAGAGAAGTGAGGGCTTGGGACAGTTTATGAAAAAAGTACTGACAAAGCTACAGGCACTCAACATGTCTTACACCCAAACACAGGACTCCTCTATCAGGTTTACACAAGAGAAAATACATTACTTTACTCTATGGGTCTGTCATATAGTTTTTGATGGCTCAGGTTAAATCCCTTGCTGTATCCTCTTCAAGTATGCCAGAACTCATACCTACCTGCTTTTCTTTCAACCTGAGGGTATTTGCCATTATCATTCACCCTTTCCAACACCAGGATATTTATGTGGTATGATGTTACATTCTCACAGCTGATGATTATGGCTTTCTTTCCAGCAGGAAGGGTGGGGTGTGCCAGATAGAAGAGAAAGAGAAAACATAGCTGGAAATGACTCATCCACTATGGAGGTCATCAGGTTGATGAACTCTACCTGTTGCGGTAATCCTGTTGCATATGTGTATTTTCACTGTAAGTTTGAAGTTCACTTGGAATAGCAGAAATGGTGTCATTGGACACGAATAGTAGGATGATGTAAAAATAATGTTTTGTTATTGTGGCAAGCTGGGAAGTTTTGCTATGGTAGTAAGAGGGAATGAACTGCATACATTAGTAGACCTACACATTGTCATGCCCATACATAGTTATTGTCCTGTTTCTCTTGTAAAGTATATTCATAAATGAAGGGACATCAATGTTTTTTCCAACATTTACAGTAGTAAAAAGTGATAAGAAACTAGCAGGTCTAGGGCCAATCTGAAGCATATTATTGTGCTCAGTCAGTTCAGATGGGGGATCCAGATCCCTGGATGAGACGGACTCTGAGACATCTCCTCTCATGTATCTTGGCAGGAGAGTATCTCTGCTCAGACCCACACAGACAATTTCAAGCCTCTGCCTTGGAAACATAACACAAGTCCCCAGGCAACAGCCTGTAATAGGCTGTCATCTCTCACTAAAATGTAAATATGACCATATTACAACACTTCTAGCCATTATCCAAACCACGCGTTCAGGAATCCTCCAGCTGCCTCTGATATTAATCACTTCCTTTCTGGGAAACGGAGGAATTTCAGAGTACGCCACCACAGCAGTGACTTCTACGGTACTTCCATTTTAGTAGGATTAAAAGTAGTAAGGGCGACTCACCCATTGCATCATTCTTCACCATTATGTTGAGCTCTACGAGTGCTGGCACAGCCTGCTATTAGAAAGTGGTGGGTAGAGAATGGTCTTGGTGACAGAAGAAAGGTACGCAAAATTAGTAGTTTCTCTTTGAGAAATGCATTCAATTACAGTACTACTGTATGCTGTCTTCCAACTGTGTGTGTGTGTGTTATATGAGTGTGTGTTTGTGTGTGTGTGTGTGTTTTTGTGTGTTTTAATGAGGTTTCACAGTTGGGGGTATAATGACCCCTGGGCTTCAACACACCCATAAACACGCCTCCACAGACAGTACTGTCTTTTCTTCTTTTTCGATTTATACAAAGGAGCATCCATCATTCTACTGTATAAGCCACCTGTCTGCACTACACTGTTGGGATAGTTGGGGGTTGGAGTGATAATGACTAGGGTGGAGCGTGCATCCTGTCACCTCGCCTGTGCTCTTCCTGCTAGATTCACACAGTCCAGTGTGTCTGATGATGTTACTACCTAAATGTTTCTTCTGGGGAGAAGCTGTCAGTCCTCTGGTTCACAGTCAACTGAGTTCACAGCAAAACCAAAGGAATTCCCTAAGACTCATTGACACAGACGGAAGTATATCCATAGCAGGCCTTGTTTCCAGAGAAGTTTGACCTAATAGCCACACTTTTACAATAGTAGGCCAACCTTGTAGTACATGTTATGGGTTATTCAGTATGTTTTACAGGCTGTCGAAGATGATCGAACATTCATTTCGATAGCATTTAAAAATGCAATAATATTGTTCATCTATTACTCCCTAATCTAAACATGTTCTCACAAACACTTTACGGTTATAACATTTACGTGTTGTAATGGTTAACCCAGGAGTTCCTGGCATGCAGCCAATGAGTATTCCAGGTTTTTCTGTGTTTCCCATGGCAGTCTTCTGAGGTTGAGGTCAAGGCTTTGCTAATGTAGCGATCTATTAATCTAAAGCAAGATCTGATAGCTAGGAGAGTCAGCTCTCTCCTGGCTTCCTGATTCATGCCCTCTCAGGGGAGATATAGCAAACACAGACACACACTAGGTCCCCTACTCCTTGTGCCACTGATAAAGATTTCAGATGTTCTCTCCATTAGGGAGTGGGAGAGCACATACCTTCAAAGGGGCAGAGCTAATGGACTGAGGGATAGATCAATAACCTCAAGGTTAGAACAGCACAGAGCTTGACATTCCCCTGTGGGGAGAAAAACACATGTTCCTAAAGAATAGGAACATTTCTGAAGCATGAGATTGTTCATTTGACATATCATAGCCGATGTGAGTTGGTGTGTGCTGGGCTGGGGCCGGCCGGCATGCCTGATGACAGTGTCTGACTCATCCAGGGTAGAGTATGTACCTTGTCAGGACGGCTTTTGTTCCATTCTCCACTGAAATTAAGCCCTATTGTGAAGTCAGAGAGGCTACCTAATCTGATGCAGGGCTGCATCCACATTAATTCCTGACACTGGAGTTGCTTTGGCTCAGTGCTCACTGGACTTCTTAATGGGTAGGCGTACGGGCTCAGGAGCATGTTGTCACGGCCCTACTCTCATTTTCCATCCATGTACAGCGGTTAGGCTGTGTGGATGCATTCATTCAGGGGGAAGAGCGTGTTCCAGAGAGGGTTTGTGATGCGCGGTCTCGTACTGAACCCAATCATGAGGGAACGGAGACAATGAACCGAAGGGTCACATGCTGAAAGCCAATATAGATGAACAGCCAATCTGTGCCACAATAGCCTTTATGGTCAGCCCTGGCGGGCCTGTAAATTAAACTCTTTCACCAAGGCACCTGCAAGTTCCCGAACCTTTCTGGGGGGGGAATGGCTCTAGCCCTCACCCTCCGATCCAACAGGTCCCAGACGTGCTCAATGGGATTGAGATCCGGGCTCTTCGCTGGCCATGACAGAACACTGACATTTCTGTCTTGCAGGAAATCACGAACAGAACGAGCAGTATGGCTGGTGGCATTGTCATGCTGGAGGGTCATGTCAGGATGAGCCTGCAGGAAGGGTACCACATGAAGGAGGAGGATATCTTCCCTGTAGCGCACAGCATTGAGATTGCCTGCAATGACAACAAGCTCAGTCCGATGAAGCTGTGACCACCTCAGACCATGACGGTCCCTCCTCCTCCAAATCGATCCCGCTCCAGAGTACAGGCCTCGGTGTAACGCTCATTCCTTCGACGATAAATGCGAATCCGACCATCACCCCTGGTGAGATAAAACCGCGACTCATCAGTGAAGAGCACTTTTTGCCAGTCCTGTCTGTTCCAGCAACAGTGGGTTTGTGCCCATAGGCGACGTTGTTGCCGGTGATGTCTGGTGAGGACCTGCCTTACAACAGGCCTACAAGCCCTCAGTTAGGCCTTTCTCTGCCTATTGCGGACAGTCTGAGCACTGATGGAGGGATTGTGCATTCCTGGTGTAACTCGGGCAGTTGTTGTTGCCATCCTGTACCTGTCCTGCAGGTGTGATGTTCGGATGTACCAATCCTGTGTAGGTGTTGTTACACGTGGTCTGCCACCACGAGGACGATCAGCTGTCCATCCTGTCTCCCTGTAGTGCTGTCTTAGGCGTCTCACAGTGAGGACATTGCAATTTATTGCCCTGGCCACATCTGCAGTCCTCATGCCTCCTTGCAGCATGCCTAAGGCGCGTTCACGCAGATGAGCAGGGAACCTGTGCATCTTTCTTTTGGTATTTTCAGAGTCAGTAGAAAGGCCTCTTTTAGTGTCCTAAGTTTCATAGCTGTGACCTAAATTGCCTACCTCTGTAAGCTGTTAGTGTCTTAACGACCGTTCCACAGCTGCATGTTCATTAATTGTTTATGGTTCATTGAACAAGCATGGAAAACAGTGTTTAAACCATTTACAATGAAGATCTGTGAAGATATTTGGATTTTTACGAATGATCTTTTAAAGACAGGGTCCTTTTTTTGCTGAGTTTAGAATGGATACCTCAGAATTGTCAAGCCAGGCAGAGAAGGACTGCAGTTATCACCCATTGTAAGGGCGTTCGTCTGTAGGAGGAAGAGAAGCGGACCAAAGCGCAGCGTGGTGGTTATTCATGTTTTAATAAATCACTACACATGAACAAACTAACAAAAACAATAAATGTGAAAACGCAAAACAGTCCTATCCTGTGACAACAAACACAGTGACAGGAACAATCACCCACAAACACACAGTGAAACCCAGGCTACCTAAGTATGATTCTCAATCAGAGACAACTAATGACACCTGCCTCTGATTGAGAACCATACTAGGCCGAAAACATAGAAATGCCCCAAAACATAGAAAAACAAACATAGACTGCCCACCCAACTCACGCCCTGACCATACTAAATAAATACAAAACAACAGAAATAGAGGTCAGAACGTGACAGTACCCCCCCCCCCAAAGGTGCGGACTCCGGCCGCAAAACCTTGACCTATAGGGGAGGGTCTGGGTGGGCGTCTGTCCGCGGTGGCGGCTCTGGCGCGGGACGCGGACCCCACTTCACCATTGTCTTAGTCCGCCTTATTGTCCGCCTCCCTGGCTTACTCACCATGGCCACCCCTCTCAATGACCCCACTGGACAGAGGGGCTGCTCGGGACAGAGGGGCAGCTCGGGACAGAGGGGCAGTAGCAGCTCGGGACAGAGGGGCGATAGCAGCTCGGGACAGAGGGGCGGCAGCTGCTCGGGACAGAGGGGCAGCTGCTCGGGACAGAGGGGCAGCTGCTCGGGACAGAGGGGCGACAGCTGCTCTGGACAGAGGGGCAGCTGCTCGGGCGGCCCCTGGCTGACTGACGGCACTGGCGGCCCCTGGCTGACTGGCGGCACTGGCGGCCCCTGGCTGACTGGCGGCACTGGCGGCCCCTGGCTGACTGGCGGCACTGGCGGCCCCTGGTTGACTGGCGGCGCTGGCGCTGGGCTGACTGGCGGCCCCTGGTTGACTGGCGGCACTGGCGGCCCCTGGCTGACGGGCGGCACTGGCGGCCCCTGGCTGACGGGCGGCACTGGCGGCCCCTGGCTGACGGGCGGCACTGGCGGCCCCTGGCTGACGGGCGGCACTGGCGGCGCCGGGCAGACGGGCGGCACTGGCGGCGCCGGGCAGACGGGCGGCACTGGCGGCGCCGGGCAGACGGGCGGCACTGGCGGCGCCGGGCAGACGGGCGGCACTGGCGGCGCCGGGCAGACGGGCGGCACTGGCGGCGCCGGGCAGACGGGCGGCACTGGCGGCGCCGGGCAGACGGGCGGCACTGGCGGCGCCGGGCAGACGGGCGGCACTGGCGGCGCCGGGCAGACGGGCGGCGCTGGGCAGACGGGCGGCGCTGGGCAGACGGGCGGCGCTGGCGGCGCTGGGCTGAGTAGCTCTCCTAGCGCCGAACAAGCGGGAGACTCCGGCAGCGCTGGAGAGGAGGAAGGCTCTGGTAGCGCCGGAGAGGCGGGAGACTCCGGCAGCGCTGGAGAGGAGAGAGCCCCTGCAAGGATGGGCCGGAGAGACAGCCTGGTACGGGGAGCTGCCACCGGAGGGCTGGTGCGTGGAGGTGGTGACGGATAGACCGGGCCGTGCAGGCGCACTGGAGCTCTTGAGCACCGAGCCTGCCCAACCTTACCCGGTTGAATGGTCCCGGTCGCCCTGCCAGTGCGGCGAGGTGGAATAGCCCGCACTGGGCTATGCAGGCGAACCGGGGACACCGTGCGCAAGGCTGGTGTCATGTAAGCCGGCCCAAGGAGACGCACTGGAGACCAGATGCGTAGAGCCGGCTTCATGGCACTTGGCTCGATGCCCACTCTAGCCCGGCCGATACGCGGAGCTGGAATGTACCGCACCGGGCTGTGCACCCGCACTGGGGACACCGTGCGCTCCACAGCATAACACGGTGCCTGCCTGGTCTCTCTAGCCCCCCGGTAACCACAGGAAGTTGGCTCAGGTCTCCTACCTGGCGTAGCCATACTCCCTGTTAGCCCCCCCCCCAAGAAATTTTTGGGGCTGACTCCCGGGCTTCCTTGCCAACCGTGTTCCCTCATATCGCCGGCTCCTCTCTCCGGCTGCCTCTGCTCTCCTCGCTGCCTCCACCTGTTCCCATGGAAGGCGATCCTTTCCCGCCAGGATCTCCTCCCATGTGTAGCAACCCTTGCCGTCCAACACATCATCCCAAGTCCATTCCTCCTTGTGCCGCTGTTGCCCGTTACCACGCCGCTTGGTCCTGTTGCGGTGGGTGATTCTGTAAGGGCGTTCGTCTGTAGGAGGAAGAGAAGCGGACCAAAGCGCAGCGTGGTGGTTATTCATGTTTTAATAAATCACTACACATGAACAAACTAACAAAAACAAGAAATGTGAAAACGCAAAACAGTCCTATCCTGTGACAACAAACACAGTGACAGGAACAATCACCCACAAACACACAGTGAAACCCAGGCTACCTAAGTATGATTCTCAATCAGAGACAACTAATGACACCTGCCTCTGATTGAGAACCATACTAGGCCGAAAACATAGAAATGCCCCAAAACATAGAAAAACAAACATAGACTGCCCACCCAACTCACGCCCTGACCATACTAAATAAATACAAAACAACAGAAATAGAGGTCAGAACGTGACACCCATTATCTCTGGGTTGTTGTTGTTGATATGCATCTTCTTTTTTTTATAATGTAACAAAAGAGTTGGATGAAAAATACAGTAATCATTTTATGTGCTTCTTAACTAAGACCCTACCATAACTTTTTACCAGCTGAAGCATGAAACAGTACAGAACATGCTTTGTTTTTTGAGGCTCTTTTGTTATTTTGTCATGTGCAGGACAATATCAATGCTATATACAGCCCACTAAAAGTGGTTTGGATGATACAGTATGCTGCCTGTGCAAGCGTGAAACAAACACATCTGGCCCCTATCACCAAAGGTAGGTGCTTTGCTTTAAAGCCAGTTTGAAATATGGGACAGTGGAGGCTGGTGAGGGGAGAACGGCTCTCAATAATGTCTGGAACGGAGCGAATGGCATCAAACACATGGAAACCATGTGTTTGCTGTATTTAATACCATTCCACAATTCCGCGCCAGCCATTGCCACAAGCCCATCCTCCCCAATTAAGGTGCCACCAACCTCCTGTGATATGGAAGTATGGACTTGGCAGTCCTGTAAATTAAACAACTTTAGACATGAGCCTCGTGGTCCCTGGCAGGAAGTAGACCAGCCGGGGGAACTGAGCCGCCCCTGCCTGGCCCTACTCTGGCCCAAACACACTGGGCCTCTCCTCTGATGCCTGGAGGTGTGGGCGTGTGGGAGGTTTCCACAGGGCACAGCTCAGTTACCATAGAGCAAAATAACAGACACACTGTACACACCAAATGTACACTTAGTCCAAAAATAAAAATCACACACAGACATGCCGCTAAGCATAGATTCCTAGCTGGAATCTTTTGAATAAATATCACGGTAACTATTGCATAATGGTGGACGGACAATAAATGCTCTTTGAAATAAATGCCCCAGACTAAAGCAGTCTAGTTCTCTCACTCCAAAGAGGTCAAACTCAGTCCTTCAAAGGGGTTACACACCCACTGATGTGTCCCTCTAACCTGGGATCACTGTAGAGGACCACGTGGACAATAAAGTATATTGTATCATATGTTGTGATGGTTGACACAGATGATGACATTAATTCAGGGTGTGTTAGAAATCCTCTACTTTGACTGTCACTACCTGTCATTGTGGTCACTCTTGAGTCAGCTTTTTCAAAGGACCAGCAGTACAACATACATTCAGCAAAATGTTGTATCCTTTCTTTATCTTTCGCTTGTCCCAAATAAAGTGTGCCCTCCTTTACACTCTCAAAGAGAGTATTCCCATGACTACAGAGAAAGTATTGAGAACAGTTTCTGTTCTGAGCTGGCTTATTTTCCTCACTTTTGGTTTTCAACAGACTTCAGACAAAAGCCCCTCTTTCTGTTTGAAAATCTGCTCCCAAATGACTCCTACATTCTCATTATGTCTCCCCTCTAGTTAAGAGGCTGTGCTACCATCTAACTTCTGTACAAAACCACAATTATGTGTATGGAGACAGGCTTAGTTTACTGCAAAAGCAAAATAAGTTTCAGACATGACTGTGGTGTTTGTGTGTACTTGTTCATGTGGGTGTGAGTATGTGTGTGTGTGAAATCATTTGTTTTATCCAAAATAGACCTAGTTCACAGACAAAGGAGGTGTGTGATACTTACATTCTGGGTCAATAGAGTATTGAGAAAGAGGAATAAATTAGTATAGTGTAGATGAAAAATGTAACAGTCCAACAAAGAGTCCCGCAAAGTTCAACAGGATAACCACAACTGTCCTAACAAGATCAACTTCCTAAATTCACTTTATGATACCAAGTCCAATTATAATCCCGAAGCCAGGGCCAGGGAGCCAGGGCCAAGGAGCCAGGGCCAGGGAGCCAGGGCCAGGGAGCCAGGGCCAAGGAGCCAGGGCCAAGGAGCCAGGGCCAGGGAGCCAGGGCCAAGGAGCCAGGGCCAAGGAGCCAGGGCCAAGGAGCCAGGGCCAAGGAGCCAGGGCCAGGGCCAAGGAGCCAGGGCCAGGGAGCCAGGAGGTCATGTTTACAAATAGCACCGACAGAGATAGAGTGTGCCTGTGGGAAAAAGCTGTTCTATGTGACTACCATCACCTTAAAGAGAGAGAAGAAGTGGGAGAGACAACGACAGACAGGCAGGCAGGACCCATCCAAACTTTTTTCTTCGATTGTTTGTAGAAGAGACAGGTAACCATCTTGAATGATGGTACTGTACAATACAGTACTGTCTGTATATACCATAAATAATGATGTCAAGGATTATTTCATGGACGTCTTACCATGACAGTGGGAGGGAGAGACAAAGATAGACTGTGGGTGTCTCTATCTATCATTACTGACTCAAAGTGCACATCAAAATACCCAAACAGGCATTTCGGATGCATAAAGAATGTTCATAAAGCTTTCTGATAAAACAGACATTTTCCATAAAACACAAACATACTGTACTGTACTGTACTGTACACTTTAAAACATGTATTTTGAGGTCTTCCCAGTTCATTTGAAATCTGCACATAAAATGTTCCCACCAGCAGGATATCATCAAGGCCATATTAATTACAGCTCTGACCCAAACTCATTTGAAATTCCACTTGGAACACTATGAAAACCTGTCTGTTTATAGATTTAGAGGCAGAATACAAAGTTGTGTGTGTTAGAAAGTTTGATAGGGGACTTACGTTACTCAGTATTTTCCTATTTCTTAAACTATTCAACATTTCTATCTCATTAGCCGCATTGCTAGAGGTGGGTAGGGAAGCCAAGAGGCACCAAACTCTGATGCGTTGTACTAGTGGAAGCATACCACAACGCTCAGATAAGATTATAAGCCATTGAAAGCGGTCCAAGTGCCCAGCTATTCCTCCCGTTTCCAACAACGCCTTTCACGGCTATTTCTTCCTCCTCTCACTTCCTCTATCAGGACAGGAAGCACCCTGCCCAGAGCGCCCAGCTCAGAGAAGGAACAACCGCTCCACTTCATTCAGCTTTCTGTGTTCCCTGCTCTTGGGCAGTGTTCATTTTGGCAGCGATTTCAGATTTAGTGTTAGTCTTAGTTTTAGTCATTTTTCTGCTATTATCAGTCCACTAAAACTCTGGATACTTTAAGTCTAGATTGAGTCACAGTCATTTTAGTCACATAATAGTCAGTGCATTTTTTTCTCTAATAAATAATGTACCTCTAACTTCCATCATGTGCACATTCAGATAGCCTTGTCCATCTAGGCCTACTTTCTCCTCATATAAGTTTGCAACATTGCTTCTGTGGCAGATAGTAACCAATGCCAGTCATAATGAACCATTATAGGCTATTGCCTTAGGTACAGGTTAAACAATTTACAGTTTTTCTCCCCATCATAGCCATCAAAGGGCAATGCCAGAAGTATTTCTGTACTCCTACAATTCAGCAAATAGCCTAGCATTAGTTTTCCCAATCGGAAAAAAGCAAACGCAACTGGCATTTGCGGGAACACGAGAGAAGCAACCCAGATTAATAAACTTCTGATGTGATCGGAGTTAAAATATCTTATATGAAAGCAAAGATTATCAAGACATTATTGTTTCTAATTTAGGCAATTTACAATTGAAGTGTTTTGGCTGCACATCAGTTCAAAAGAGAGAGTGATTGAAGAGACCGCCCGGGAGCTGTGTGTGTATAGATCTGGCTCTGCTCAAGCAGCAAGCGCTACTGAAAGACTTTATCGGCCAATGAGACGATTGCATTAAATATTCTGCATAGGCATGCATGCTTATCATTCGACACAACAGATGAAAAGAAGCTTCATGTCAAATTGAATGTCCATTACTCTCACGTGGAATTCTTGTTCCGTTACATTTTCGTCAACTAAACTTAAAAGTAATTTGTAATAGTTATTGTTTTTTCAGGATCATCTCGCCTCATTATCGTCAGGAAAATGTGGACATTGAAGAATATTTTCCTTAGTTATTGTTGACGAAATGAACACTGCTTTGGGGTTGTGTCAGTGGGAAGGAGACATAGCATCCTGCTAAGTGTTAAGAGAGTAGTGTGTGAGAGGCAGCGGGATACTACTGTACAAACAGCGACAGCACAGGATGGACAACCCCGAGAGAGACAGAGCACTTTGTAGAAGCATGTCAGCATGTTGTTAAAACACACTGGGAGAGAAAACAGGTCCTTGAAGAGACATGAAACTAGTGTAGTCATGTTTTCCTAGTCCAGGTCTTGTCCTGTCACCCTGGGCAACCAAGTAACACTGTGTTTCCCAACAGAGGGAGGTCGGCAGGCTCAGTGGAGATAGATAGGGATGAGAAAGGATTATCAGAGACGTGCTGACCAGTGCCTAACACCTCACACAGCCTAATAAATAGGGCCCTCCCTCCCGTGGGCACCGGCACACGGGTCCTCACTGTGATGTAGAGGCTCCTTATAAGACAAGGGAAAACAGTACTATGTCATCTTCCTCCAGTGGTGTAGTATTGTACAGTAATATTAGCAAATAATGAATCAAAGCAGGTTCAGTGTGTGGTGGTAGTTACATTATGTGGCCAAGCAGAGGTTGACTGCCCTGGTGATTCAGAGTGAAAAGGGAGATAAAGAGAAAGAAGGAAAGATAGATAGAGAGAAGGAAGGAATGGGGAGAGGAGACTAGTCACTGGGGTGAAACAAGGAGAGCAGCCTCCCACACTGACCACAGAGGGTCTGACTCATAGCTTGGCTGCCTGGCACACAAGACTAGGGCAGGGAAACACTGGCCAGCCTAGAGACACAGCTCTGCCTAAGCCTCAGATCCCTCAGTTTACATGCTCTAAACACACACCCCAGGTCCCACTCTGAAACCAGCCATTCTGTAATGCTAGCCAAAACTACTGTAAGATCAACATGGAGGTGACCATGGAGAATACAGTCAGAGCATAGGGTCATGGATGTCACTTGGTTATGGGTGTAACATTAAGCTGCCAGGCACCAATAATGATTGTTAAGTCCTGTGCTTGGCCTTCCATACATTGCACTTGTATATTGATTTATGGCATAGTGGTGGAAAAAGAGTCTGTCAGATCAGAGTCAGTAGTGATGACCACGTGTTCTCTTTAAGTGCGTGAATTGTACCATTTTCCTCTCATAGCAAGCATTTGAAATGTAACAAGATACTTTTGGGTGTCAGAGAAAATGTATGGGTGTAAAAAGTATATATTTCCTTTAACATTGTAGTGGAGTAAAAGTAAAAGTAGTCCAAAAAATAAATAGTTAAGTACAGATACCCCCCCAAAACGACTTAAGTACTTCAAATTATTTATACTTAGTTACTTTACACCACTCGTTGGGACTATTCTGTACTGTAAATACAGTATATAATTGCTTATGTCAGAGGTGGTTGTTTGCATGACCTCAGCATCTAGCACACTGTGTGCTAGCTTGTTATTGAAGTTCCCTCTATTTCCACAGTCTGTCATATGCACATTACATAACAGGGCCATTCCCTGCTAAACATTATCCAACACTGTCTAGAGCAGTGTGACAGCCTCTTTCTTCAAAGAGCACGCCATGTAAACTGGCCAGTAAACCTGCTTTGTGTCATTTACTTTCTTAGACAGTGAGAATCCACACCTACACTACCGTTCAAAAGTTTGCCGTCACTTAGAAATGTCCCCATTTTTTGTCCATTAAAATAACATTAATTTGATCAGAAATACAGTGTAGACATTGTTAATGTTGTAAATAACTAAAGGACTGATTTTTAAAAATGGAATATCTACATAAATGTACAGAGGCCCGTTATCAGCAACCATCACTCCTGTGTTCCAATGGCACGTTGTGTTAGCTAATTCAAGTTGATCATTTTCAAAGGCTAATTGAAAACTGAAAACTGTTGTTCTGATTGAAGAAGCAATAAAACTGTCCTTCTTTAGAAGGTGACTATGGGATGCTGGCCGTCTAGGCAGAGTTGCAAAGAAAAAGCCATATCTCAGACTGGCCAATAAAAATAAAAGATTAAGATGGGCAAAAGAACACAGACACTGGACAGAGGAACTCTGCCTAGAAGGCCAGAATCCCGGCGATGCCTCTTCACTGTTGACACTGGTGTTTTTCAGGTACTATTTAATGAAGCTGCCAGTTGAGGACTTGGGAGGCGTCTGTTTCTCAAACTAGACACTTTAATGTACTTGTCCTCTTGCTCAGTTGTGCACCAGGGCCTCCCACTCCTCTTTTTATTCTGGTTAGAGCCAGTTTGGGATGTTCTGTGAAGGGATTAGTACACAGCGAGCGTTGTACGAGATCTTCAGTTTCTTGGCAATTTCTCGTATGGATTAGCCTTCATTTCTCAGAACAAGAATGGACTGATGAGTTTCAGAAGACAGTTATTTGTTTCTGGCCATTTTGAGCCTGTAATCGAACCCACAAATGCTGATGCTCCAGATACTCAACTAGTCTAAAAAGGACAGTTTTATTGCTTCTTTAATTATGACAACAGTTTTCAGCTGTGCTAACATAATTGCAAAAGGGTTTTCTAATGATCAATTATGCTTTTAAAATGATAAACTTGAATTAGCTGATAAACTTGGTGGCTAATAATGGGCCTTTGTGTGCCTATGTAGATATTCCATTAAAAATCAGCCGTTTCCAGTTACAATAGTCATTTACAACATTAACAATGTCTATACTGTATTTCTGATCAATTTTATGTTATTTTAATGGACCAGAAACGGGCTTTTCTTTCAAAAACAAGTGCATTTCTAAGTGACCCCAATCTTTTGAACGGTAGTGTACATTAAGTACTGACAGTCATCCACATTCAAGTTGGTTTTCACTTCAAGTTTCATTCTATTTCCAATGAAATCACACTAACCTACAGGAAGAGAAACAAGGTACTTAGACCTGCACTGTCTCTCAAACACATTTTCCTCACAACACCAATGTTGTGCATCTCCCCATTATCCATTCACACTTACAAAGAACAAAAGCTGTGTCCCTACTATTCACATTGTTCCAAATGTGCTTCCACCCTCCCACTGCCCCCTAATATCTAATGCTCATGTTTCTGTTTTGGCCCCTCTCTGTCCCCAGTCAGTTTAAATCCCTCATTGTTGTTTCCTCTGTGTCCAAAGAGTTTACAATAACTCCTATTCTTCTGGGTTTGTTTCCGCCTGTACAGTAGCTTCCACTTTCTAGTTGTTTACCTCTGTGTCTCCAGTGTGTTTACAATCCCTCAGCGTCTTAGAACATCCTGTTACCTCCCACTCAGCAGGCCTGATAACCACTCAGCTCTCGTATGGACAACCAGATAAGGCCTATTGATGACGCCCCAGGTTCAATGGCCAATGCCCAGACTGTAGTCTCATATTAGTTTCAGAATTTCAAGATGTAACAGGTTGTTACAGCAATTTTAGGTAAAAACTGAATTAAATAAGTCTTAAATATAAGGAATACATTTCAGCCGTTTAAAAAATATTTCTGCTATTAGGATTTTTACGGTAGGAGCATTTCTCTTAAAGAGACAATACATCTGACTGCAGTCTCGCCCGTGACCTCTGGAGGTGGCGTGAGCATTTCACAAGTTTACACTACATTAAAAGGTCTAGCTGATGGTATTTTCTCGAAACCTCTAGAGAATCTATCATAGTGTAAATATGACCTTAGATGTAGTCTCATGCTATACTGCAGTCTCATACTTAGTACATGTGACACCAATAGGTTCCCTTCTCATCACCGGGGAAGTCTCCAGTGTATTTACTGATGGGACAAGATGAAATCTCCTCTGGCTATGGAAGCAGCAGAACGACGCACAGAGTAAGAACACACTCGGTTCATGGAATACTCAGTTGTCATCGAGTTATTCCTGGTTTGACTAATTGCAGGTCTCGCTATGTGACTATGAGTCAACTACTGGCAGAAATTGATTAATGTTTCTGAACATAAGACTTTTTTTTTTGTGATTGGCGAGGAGTGGGAGGTGGAGTGCTGGCGGAGTGTGCCTCACTGCAACCTGGTCTCAGAGCATTTAGTATGGTTCTTTACGTAAATCCGAGACACCCCATTTATTTTAAGTAATGTTTCTTATGGTATCTATTAATTTGTAAATGTCCATCACCAATTTTGTATGATATGTTACGAATTACAATTCGTATTATATGTTAATAATTTGAAAACGTACAATATGGGGCGGCAAGTACCATAGTGGTTAGAGCGTTGGACTAGTAACCGAAAGGTTGCAAGATCAAGTCCCTGAGCTGACTAGGTAAAAATCTGTTGTTCTGACCCTGAACAAGGCAGTTAACCCACTGTTCCTAGGCTCTCATTGAAAATGAGAATTTGTTCTTAACTGACTTGCCTGGTTAAATAAAGGTACAAACATTTTTTTTTAATGAATCTGCAGATGTATGATATGTAAGACATGTGGGTTAGGGGATAGGGTTAAGTTTAGGAGTTACTATATGCAATATTGGATAATTGTATTTGTGTATCTCATGCATTTCAATGAGTGCAAGCTGGTCAGGCTGAAATTCAGCTATATTTGGACCAAAACGGACAGACTTAATACAGGACAGTTTTTGGAAAGACAATTTTGGGCAAAATAAAGTCCATGACAGATGGACCTGATATAGCTGAAAATTCACCATCCGTGGAAGTCACGTGCTTGGTGGGTTAGGTTACAGGGTTAAGGTTAGGGTTAGCTAACATGCTAAGTAGTTCCAAAGTAGCTAAAAAATTGTAAATAGTTGAAAAGTTGCTACTTAGCTAACATGCTAAAAGTTGTCAGTGAAGAGATTTGAACTCGCAACCTTTGGGATTCTAGACGTTTGCATTATACGTCCACCCCAACCAACCACCTTTATTTTTTTGCCTTAATGTAACCATACCAAACATATCATACTAAATTGTTGTCTTGGATTTATGTACAGAATAATATGAAATGCTCTGAGACCAGGTTGCTTCCTGAGGTGTTGTCTTACCCATAGACTTCCAGTCATTGTGCTATCTACTAAACATGCTAACAGACACACTTGGACTTCCAGTCATTGCACTAACACCAGTTAGCATTGGCTCACAAAACTACCTTTAACTTCCTTCATATTGGACACAGAGACATACAAATGGTATCCACGAGTTCATCTGACGCTGGAGAAAAATGCCGAAGTATCCCTTTAATCAGCGTTATGTGAGTTGAGTGGACTTCAAAAGGATTCAAAAAGTAATGTTTGCTCAAAACCACATCGTCATTATCACATTTTCCAGCATGCGTTATCACAGATTGATTTTTAGAATTGTTTCGTTCAATACCTGTGTTTTTGCATGTACATTGATTGGTTGATTAATCTTACTCTACAAAATTTGTTATCTGTTAGTAGTTTGACTTTTTGCAGTTACTGAGATGGCTGTTCAAGTTACATAATTTAGGTATTCGCAATAATCAGTCTTTCCTACCACAGCAGTCATTCTCAATGTAGGTTGCGGGTGATTAAAAGTTCAAATAGTTGGATATCCTCACTCTGGCTGGATTCCAATAGGAATTACATATCACTTTGCAAGCCAGCATAATGTGACTTGTAGGCTTGATGTGGCCTGTTAACCAGGAGTTTCATACCACTGCTTTAGGGTGTCACTAATCCCTCAAAGAAAGGCCTTATGTGTCACGGCCGTCGAAAGAAGAGAACCAAAGTGCAGCGTGGTGAGCGTACATTTCTTTTTATTTAAAATGTCGCCAACAAAACAACGAAAAAACAACCGTGAAGCTCACAGGGCTATAGTGCCATTACTCTAGATAAGGAGTAACAAAATATATATTTATTAAATAAGTAACTGAGTATAATATACAATGGTGTGTGTAATCAGTCGTGTAAGTGAGTGTTTTGCATGCATGAATGTGATAGTGCAGGGTGTTGAAATGTGCCAAAGCAAACAAACGGCCACCAAGAAACACAACAAAATCTAGAAAGGTGTCTGCATGGAGAGTCTCCTCCATGAATGTGGAAGAGGTCTATCTATCCTGGGACACACCTGGCCCAGGTGTTTCCCATGTAGCTGATGACCCTCCCAACTCCGCCCACCGGCATCCTAATAAGGAAATAAGAATAAAGAGAGAATACGGCAGACAGAGTGGGAGGGTCGTCACACTAAGTATGAGTCCCAATCAGAGACAACGATAGACAGCTGTCCCTGATTGAGAACCATACCCGGCCAAAACATAGAAATAAAGAAACATAGAAAACAAAACATAGAATGCCCACCCCACATCATACCCTGACCTAACTAAATAGAGAAATAAAACGTCTCTCTAAGATCAGGGCGTGACATTATGATATATGTAATGTATTGTCTCAAAGAGATACATTTTAGACTGGGAAATATGAAAAACAATTCTAAATTGAGTGAACATACAAATCAACATGGGAATGTTTGTTGGTTCAGCTATATGCCCAAATGTTGAGCAAACTCACAATCCTATTGCAGCTGGTTACCTTACAATTGTATGTTGAATCCCAAAAATGCTTTACAGTGTAGCAACATAGCCTATTATATAATATTTTGTATGTTTCAGAGAGATTATAAGGCCATAAATCACAGCATTGTGATGTCTCCTGTCCCCTGGACTAAGAAAAACAACGGAATCAGTCATTAATCCTCCCAAAGGCCTGGGAATAGATAAACAGTATGCAGCAAACTCAACCAAACCTCTCCACAGCTCTCCTCCTCCTCCTCCCTGGGCTGTGTGGGCCAGTCAATGAGCCAAGGATGAGAAAACAAAGCCTTGGGAGAATAATGCTGTGTCACATCCTATGTTTACAGAGCTCACCATTCCGGTAAACATGGAGAAAACCTCAACAGTCATTATCCCAGAAACCCATTCTACCCACATGCTTGGTTGGTTCTAAGGAACAGGACTTACGTTAGAGTCTACTAATGACTCTGGTCTGCTGTGATGACTTCAGATCTCAATATATTTTGTGGGGAGGCATTCAATTTTGTTGGGTGTAGGGTTTCATCCACATACAATCCCACACATTGTTTGTTTGACGTGTTGCCCTAGTGATACAGTAGAGTCATCCCTCAATAGTTGACCTGAATAGATGAAGCAGGGGAAGAGTTGAGCTCGGCTTGTTCTGTGCAGGATCTTTTATATGTACATCCCGTCCCCCCCATAACAACCCTGAATGGGGCCCAACAAAAGACATGTCTTATGGTATTTGCCCTAGTCAGCATTATTTTCTGTGCATTTGTAGAATCTTGACACATTCATACATTTGTCCTTTTTGCAAGCATCCATGCCAGGACCATATTCATTGCTTCCATAATACCAAATCTCCAGGTGGATGTGTAGCTAGGGTACTGATCAGATTGAAAGCCAAAGTTCTGTATGCAGCAACAGATTTGCAGCACCGGAGAGCAGCACATTTTTCCCTGCTGTGTCTTGGGTAAACCCTTCCAAGTTTCAAGTTTCAATGTTTATTTACCATGTGCCCAGGATACGACAGGTGTAAAGCAGTCAAGTGAAATTCTTAGCTTGAGAGCCCTTTCCCAACAATGCAGTGATAGTAATAATGATATTGCTAATAATAGAAAATATAATACAAATAATGACAAAAATTATATATGTTGAAAAAACATGAGAATGCAAGTATACACTGAGTGCACAAAACATTATGAACATGCTCTTTCCATGACATAGACTGACCAGCTGAATCCAGGTGAAAGCTATGATATCTTATTGATGTCCAGTGTTAAAACCATTTATCAGTGTAGATGAAGGGGAGGAGAAAGGTTAAATAAGGATTTTTAAGCCTTGAGACAATTGAGATATGGATTGGGTTTGTGTGCCATTCAGAGGGTGAATGGGCAAGACAAAGGATTTAAGTGTCTTTGAAAGGGGTATGGTAGTAGGTGCCAGGCTCACCGGTTTGAGTGTGAAAGGAACTGCACCACTGCTGAGTTTTTCACACTCAACAATTTCCTGTGTGAATCAAGAATTTTGGCTGTTCTTAGGACAAAAGGGGGTACAACTCAATATTAAGAAGGTGTTCCTAATGTTTTTTATACTTGAAATATAGTGAACCCCCCCACCACCCCTCAGACAATCCCACAGGTGAACAAGCCAGATGTGGGAGTCCTGGGCTGGCGTGGTTACACGTGGTCTGCTCTCCTGAGGCCGGTTGGACGTACTGCCAAATTCTCTAAAATTATGTTGGAGGCGGCTTATGGTAGAGAAATTAACAAACAGCTCTGGTGGACATTCCTGCAGTCAGCATGCCAGTTGCACGCTCCCTCAAAGCTTGAGCCATCTGCCAAGGTTTTCTGCGTTTATATTTTTGTTCAGTGTAGTATATATACAGTGCCTTAGAAAGTAAATCCAAAAAAATTCTCTACACAGCGAAAACATGTTTTACATTTGTTTTTGCTAATTTATTGCAAAGAAATACAGAAATATCAAATTTACATAAGTATTCACACCACTGAGTGAATACTTGTAGAAGCACCTTTGGCAGCGATTATATGACTCTGACATTGCTCATTCTGATATTTCTCAGTTCCTTTTTTAAAACTTTTAGATTATGTGTATGTTGTTTTGCATTCTTTTCTAGGTATTATTAGCTTTTATTTTGTCGAAGCGTGCATAACATGCATTGAGTTTGTCTGGTAGAGAGGAATCATTGGGCTGGGTCTTCCTTTATAATCCGTAATGGACCCCTGTCACATGTGTTGAGTGTTGGATCTGGTGTAATAGGATTCCACCTTGTTCCTGTATTGTCCTTTTGCCTGTTTGACGGCACTGCGGAGTTCATAGCTGGCCTTCGTGTAGTCAGCCGTAGCTTCAAGGTTGGCTTTGAGAGCCCTGTGTGCCGTAGCTCTGTCATTAAGTTTAACGCGTACCACAGTGTTAATCCAGGGCTTTTGATTGGGGAAGTATCGAACCTTCACTGTGGGAACAACGTCGGCGATGCATTTCCTGATGAAGCCGGTGATGGACGTGATTAGCTCGTCTATGCTATTGGTGGAGTATATTCCAGTCCTGCAGCAGACCCTCCGCCTCGGAGGACCATTTCTCTATGGAGCACATCATGGGTACTTCCTGTTTGAGCTTTTGTTCGTAAACAGGAAGCAGGAGTATAGAGTCATGATCTGATTTGCCAAAGGGGGGGACAAGTGAGGGCATTGTATAGATTAGATCAGTACATAATGTTCACTAAATCTGAGAGCTGTGAGAATGGGATTGGTAACGTTATACTGTGAGGAGGAAGACTGGGTGTCTCTGTGCCCTGTCGTGACAGGGACTGAGGGACCAGGGAGGGGCAGTGGCACTGTTGTTTGTTCTTCCTTGACCTGGCACAACGGGCCCATCTCTGCTCTGTTAGCTATTTGATATGCAGGAGGGATATATGGCTGCCTCCTGATTGTTTAGTGAACCTATGGCACCAGCCGGTCTGTCTCGCAGGTAGGATCTGCACCTGTTGATTTAACAGGATAGGTATGACACAGACAACCACGCAGACAGTAACCAGTTGCCTCACGCAGATTGAGTCTCTCCTTTCTCATATGGATGCAATGTGTGTAACAGGTGCTGTGTAGAAGGGAAAAAAAACACTGGTTAGTATCAACTGTGGACCTGATATCTAAGTAGTGTGAGTGGACAGAAGTCAGGGAAAGTATAGAATCAGAATAGAACCATATCCAACAGGTACACAACCTAGATACTGTATGTCACACAAAAAAAATCCCATCAATTGAATTAATAACCCTGATCCACAGTACAGGATTCCTGTCATCTTATGCCTATCAAAATAGGTCATCCATCAAATGAAGGTAAACAAGTATTGTCTTTGACGTTGTGGCACAAATGCAAATGTTTCATAAGTGTGATTTCACACTCAGAGACGGTACACCCTTGAGTCATATGTACTTGGGGCAAATCCAAAGGCTTGTCATCTGTGACTGGTTGAACCAGATCTGTCAGATGTGTCAGTGTCCTTTCTCCCTGCACAGAGGGTGGGGTTTACCCATGCCCTGTCTGTGTATAGTAATAAGGATTTACACTACAGGTTTACACTAATAGAGCTCTTTCTAGAGTTATTTCTGTTTGTGACAACATAGGAGAGTCCCCCCTTTCCATATACAAAAACACATACAAATACATACCTCACCTCATGGGCTGGGCAGATATCAGATCTCTAAACCTATAAGATCATTTCATGATGTAAAGCACCCTTTACAGTTCAAATCAAAGGCACACAACACCAGTACCTTGTCGTTGTGCAGTTAATTTGAGGCAACGGAAGTTTGTGACTGTTTGGACACCCCATTGCAAGCTGTTATGGGAGGCATTCAACATAATGCAATAGACTTTGAGTGTGTGTGCGTCTGTGGGTGTGCATGAATGTCTGCACATGTGTACTGTCATAAGTGACTGTACAGTCCGTCAATGAATGTATGGACGCATTATGCCATATTTACCTGCACACTTTCACCAACACCTTGGGGTTTGTAGGTGAAGTTATTTCTAAGGATGAATGAATCAAGCACAGCCTCTCACTGAACTGAGCAAGTCTACAAAAAAACTACAAACGTCAAACAGGTAAGTCAGGATTTATGAAATCAGAAAAATGTGTGGCTGCGAGGTTCACTAAGTGCTGTACAACACAAGACGTACCCACTGATTTCAAACCCCTCCCCACTCCATGCTCTCTCTCTTTCCCTCTCATTTATTTTGAACATACATATGTTTGGGTGCACTGGGGGTCCATGTGTGTGTGTGTGTATATGTGTGCGTGCGTGTGTGTTTGTAAGTGTGCAACGCTTTCCTCAGTGTTATCTCTCTACATGTGTCATATTGTCAGAGTTTACAAACAGAGATTGTCTCCCGTTACTGGACACCATGTCTATTCAGGCTTCCCCTCCCCCTGCACACCATCCCAATGTCCGGGCTCCATGTGGAAGTCTACAGGCAAAGGTCATCAGGTCACATTCCATCTGCCGGCTGGCATTGTGCCCCAGGGTTACTGTGTGTGTGTTTTTCGAAGTGGAGTGTGCCACAAACTGCATTCTGTCAGTGTACAAAGCATTGCAGGAAGGCTCCACAATGCTGACAGATATGCACACACACACACTCCGGTTATGTATGAAATAGAGATATTACCATACACTGTAGTCAGTTGTGTGATTCATTTCATTTGCTTGCCACTTCCTAGGCATGCGCCGGCAGTAGTAATGCACAGTGTCTAGAGGAATTCTAGAAAGCTGTTTCACAGTCCCTGGCAGTTTGAAATAGAAGTGCTATGAGAAATTAGCATGTGCTTGAGGGTTGACAATGATCCTTCAGAGTTGATTTCAAGAACGTGCTGTATGGTTGATTTGGGGTCTTTTTATAGCTTTGACATTTTAATGCATTGGTATACGTGAATGAAATTATAACTAAAGTAATTCTTAAGTGAGTCTAAGAGATTGCCATGACTCTAGGTCAATGTCTGTCAAATGATTGGTATGGGTCAGAAGCTCCTCTGACTATATTAGAACTTAGCCTCTGCTGTGTGATAGCATGTTTTGTTGTGGTGACAGTCCAGTGAGAGAGAGGAGACCCAGGTAATCCCTGGCTGAAAGACGATTTTCTCAGTCTGGCCAGCAGCAGTGAGGCAGGGCGGGCCGGTGGCCAATGGTCATGTAGAGGGAGACACATAGCAGGTCTCTCTGTCTGTCCATGGTGGATGATGGGACAGCCGAGGGACTGAGAGAAGACAGAGTGTTTATCTCTGGAACAAAGCTACTTATATCATAGTACTACCAACCCCCAGCACTGAGAATAAATGCCTTTAAGACTGAATGAGGCTTTAATTATTTTACGAAACACACAGTAACCTAGGAATTGGTTTGTTTCATGCAGAGTCCTGAGACCAGACTAGACTATAACTCAAACAAGGCAGTGTCCCAGCGCTCCAGGGTTTCCTGGAGCGCTGTTCCCTAAAATTCCAAGAAACTTGCTGGAAATCTGACTTGAGGCAACAGTCATTCCCCTGCCCCGTCCCCCACAGTCCCAATAGGGTGGCGCAGAGTGTGAATGAGTCCACAGAGTGATCACTGCCATGGTTGACAGACAAACTGAGTCAGTGCCGCATTCCAGTGGAGTCAACTATCCACTTTACCCCCTCTCTACAACCCACCCACCACACACACTCTAGCACACCCCTCTCTACAACCCACCCACCACACACACTCTAGCACACCCCTCTCCAACACACAGTCACACATACACCCAACATGTTCTTCACATGTTAACCATATAACATAGCCCAACCTCACACTCCCCCGCCACACCCACACATACAGCCCAAGTACTATTCTATGCATGTCAACCATCAACTTTTTTCTTGCCACACACTCCGCGAATGAATAATAGATAATAATTTTGTGGGTGCTTACGTTTGTCCTATTTCATACATTTGACAAAACTGTGTATTAATACACGTGAAATGGAAATGTGTTTTTGGAAATCCCAACTCCACCGGAAACTCCATCGGAGAGTGGGGTCACGGCCATGGTCAGCCAGCGACCCTGGAGAAAAGGGGGTTAAGTGCCTTGCTCAAGGGCACATTGACAGATTTTTCACCTTGTTGGATTGGGGATTCAAACAGCAACCTTTTTTTACTGGCCCAACATTCTAACTGCTAGGCTTCCTGTCGCGCTATTCCCGCCACACACTCCCATTTACATCCATAAAACACACACCATACACCCTAACCTCCCCGATAATAAAATACACAACATAACACACTCAGAAGCACTTTTCCTCACGCTACAAGCACCAGTCACCAAAAACGACATAAAGTACAAGCAAGCTCTTTCACCCCAAAATAACCTTTGAACAGTCTCAATAGTTAATTTCTCAATCGGCTAGATGTATTTCCAAGGATTACTGAGATGAAAACTTCTGGGAGAGCATCACATCATTACAGCTGCTGGGAAAAGCCACACCCACTGACTATATCAGCAGCCAATGAAAAGTGTGAGACAACGGTCACATGACTGTGTATGTTGAGACCCACACACACATTAATATTTCATACACACATATCACATAGCACTGGTAGGACCACAGTAATGTAGCCCTCACATACAGTATATCCCACTCAGTCTGGTCTGGATTCTGCTGGGCAACCAACCACCACTCCATGATTCACCCACTCAGTTTCTAATCCACTGCAGCCTTTTACCAGCAGACCTGTATGGGGCTCAGCACATAGGGGCAGGTAGTAATGAGGAAATAATTACTTTAACGTAATGTATACACAGAGAGTCAGGAAACAGGTGCAGGAGGGGATTTTAATAAATAACCAAAGAAAATGAACAAACATGAGGAGCGGACATAACGTGAAAGAAAACAATAACACCTAGTGACTGAAGAACACTGAGGGCTAAATGAAGGGGGAGTAATCAAGGAGAAAATGATGAGCAGGTGTGGACAATGATGGTTGCCAGGTGTATGCAATATGGGTTGCCAGGATCGGTGGTTGGTATAGTAGACCGGCGACGTCGAGCGCCGGAGGGAGGGAGCAGGGAAGATAGTCCACTCACTTGTCCCACACTGACCTGATTGCAGCTAGCTTGTCTCTCTGCCACCAAGCTGGTCTGGTGTCTCGGTTATCGAAGCGGATAATCCTGGAAATAATGTGGAAGTTTTTCCAGAGAGACATTGTTGTACGGAAAGGTTCTCTTTCAGTTTCTGCATCCCACAGGGATTCTGTGGATTCCCCATTGGATCTGAAAACACAAGCAAGGATAAGAACCCCAAAGTATGCATGCAAATGAGCAAATGGTCCATCTGCTTCCAGCTCTCTTCAAATGCACACCTTCCCTCCAAATGAGTGCAGTCCAGAATGATTTCCTGGATGTTGTCTGGGATGAACAGATCAAAAGAAGACTTTATGTCCTGCAACTGCCATCTGCGCCGGCCCTGGTTGCATCCTTATCACATTGGCAGCCATGCGGGGTGGCTCATTCCTTTGGCAAGAAGACCATTCAATTTCAAAAATATATATATATTTTGAACTCTGTTTATTAATTATTTTACACACACACAGACAAGACAACACAAAGCAATACAAGTAATATACTAATATAGAAAAAAATACAAATAAAAAAATTACTTTAAAGATACCATACTTTAGACAAGTTAAACACACCAGGCAGAAGGCTACAGAGGTTAAAGGGCAATCTATAGTACAGGGACAGAGCAAACACCTCACCATTGTTCCTGTAAACAGTCAAGGGATAAGGGTGGAGAAATGCAACCACTCACAGACAGTCATGGCCACAGACCGACCATCCACTGGACCAAAAATAAAGTTTACAATGCATTAAAATTAAAATAAAATAGAAAGAGCACTTTAAAGCAGCCTTGTTTACCGGAAAAAGCTCACTCTTGCCTAGATTCAGCTTGTACCCTGAGATTGATCCAAACTTTTTAAGAACAGATAGGGCACGTGGCAATGAGGTATCAGGGTTGGAGATAAACAAAAGGAGGTTGTCAGCATATAGCGAGACCTTCTGCTCCCAGCCCGCTCTGATTATACCTTGAATGGCATCATTAGAGCGTAGTGCAATGGCGAGAGGCTTGATTGCCAAAGCAAACTACAAGGGGGAGAGTGGGCAACCCTGTCTGGATCCGCGGTGCAAGGGAAAATAGTCAGAGGACAAGTTATTAGTCCGTACTGAAGCCATGGGGAAAAAATAAAGAATCTTTATCCACGCAATGAATTTGGGGGCAAAGCCAAATCTATAAAGGGCAGCTGTTAGGTAATCCCACTCAAAGCAGTCAAACGCTTTTTCGGCATCAAGTGAGACCACCACCTCCGGGTCCTCCGACGCTGGGGAGTACAGTATATTCATAAGGCGCCTAATATTGAAAAATAAATGCCTATTTCTCACAAAGCCAGTCTGGTCAAAGTGTATTACTTGGTGCAGCAAGCCTTCCATACGGATGGCTAAAAGCTTAGCTAGGTTTTTGTAATCACAGTTTAAAAGCGAGATTGGGCGATAGGATCCACATTCCAGGGGGTCTTTGTTTTTCTTTAATAGTAATGAAATTAAAGCCTGATAAAGACTAGGCGGTAGCTTTGAAGTATTAAGGCACTCTGCAAATAGTCGAGACAAGAATGGGCAAAGCAGACCAGAAAACGTCCTGTAAAATTTGGTTGGAAAACCGTCCGGACCCGGTGATTTACCACTTTTCATTGCGGACACTGCTGTTGCAATCTCCTCAAGCGTAAATTCTTCTTCTAGACTGTCATGGGAGTCTGTATCAATTGAAGGCATATTCAAGACATTAAAGAAGGAATCAATCAGCAAAGGGTCTTGAGGGGATTCAGAGGTGTATAGCACAGAGTAAAATTGTTTGAATTGATCATTGATCTCTTTATGTATAACTGGTGGCACCAGACGGGGTCCTTATTTGTGGGATTAAACGTGAGGCCTCAGATTTACGGATCTGATGTGCAAGGAGTTTACTGGCCTTGTCGCCTTGTTCATAGACTTTGTATCGAGCTCGCAAGAGTAACTGTTAGAAAGCTCATCAAATTCAGATTGGAGTAGTTGGCGCTCTTTATGCAGATCAGAGGAAGGATCCGTAGCATACTTCTCATCCAATGTGGCTATGGACTCGCTCAGGTCCCGAAGTTGCTGAGAGCGAACTCTGTTTTGGTTGGCTGTATAGGAAATAATTTGGCCACGTAGGTATGCTTTGAGAGACTCCCATATGGTAGAGCAGGACATACCTGGTGTTGAATAGTTTCTAGGAATAAGGTGATTTCAGAAGAAATTAAATTGACAAACTCCTTATCTGAGAGTAAAATGGGGTTGAGACGCCATTGATAACACATAGGAGGTCGCTGGGGGAACTCTAGTTCAAGTACTAATGGTGAATGGTCAGAAATAACAATACTCTCGTAAGTACACTGCCGAAGATTAGGCAGAAGTTTTTTGTCCAAAAAGAAGTAATCAATCCGGGAGTATGTTTGATGAACATGAGAATAAAAGGAATATTGTCTATCTGTAGGATGTAGGAAACACCAGGCCTCAAACATAGCATATTTCTGAAGAAAGGTTTGAATAAGTAGGGCACATTTAGATGGGTTTGTGAGGACTTGTCAAGAACTGGGGACATTTTACAGTTGAAATCCCCCCCTAAAATCAACAAATGAGAATCTAAATTGGGAATAGGTTATTGCTGATCCTAAGGGACGATACGTCATAGTAACCGGTGAACTGTTTTCTACCCCTCTTGTTTTGGCTAGTGTTTATGCTCCCAATTGGGATGACACAAGTTTCATTTCTTCCTTTCTGTCTGCTATTCCCAATTTAGATTCTCATTTGTTGATTTTAGGGGGGGATTTCAACTGTAAAATGTCCCCAGTTCTTGACAAGTCCTCACAAACCCATCTAAAGTGCGGTCTTAAACCTAAACCCACAGTCCCGCTCTTTAAAGTCGCGTTTAGTTAGTGGATCAAGCAGCAAAAATAAAGATGATGTATTTTTTTCAAATAAAAAAAGGTGAATCCCTTGTGCAAACGGAATGACAAAAGCACCACTTGTAGATGTATATAATTATATTCCCAGTCTCATAACAGGCATTGAGAGAGAAAATAAATAAAATGTATAAAGGCTCTCAGCCCAAAATCTAATTTGAAGTAAGGAAATCGTAGTAAGACAATCAAAAATAATAGTAATTATAATAGTAGTCTAGTTGACGCTGAGACAGCTTACAACCAATACCAAAAAACTATGTGTGCGTGTTGAACGTTTGCTGGGCATAAATGACGCTCAAAACTTTTAAAATTGAAGTGAGACCCCAAAAATGGTGTAGCCTCGGGAGACATTTACTGTTTACTGGGTCAATGCAAATGGATGCAGTAAACAAATAACCAAAAATATTTTTAGTCACTGAGACACTGTGTAAACAAACTGAATAGGTGAGCGAGACAGCCTAGAAACACAGGAGTTAAGTAAAACCTTAATACAATTAACACACTAGATGATCAAAACATTAGATCACATCAAATAAGCCTGAATGGGTTCGCCAACTATACAAGACTAGCCTGTTATATCTAAACATAATTGTACCACAGGTGGGATACTTACTATCCACAGTTCGCAAGCATCAGTTGCTGAACTGTGAGTATGTTCAAGACTTCTTGAAGTGACGTTGAATGTGAGCCATAGCCTCATCCAGAGATTCAAATGTGTAATCTTTACCCTCATGAGATAGCCATAAACAGGCCGGGAATCGCAGTCCATACTTCACACTTGGATGGTCCCAAAGTACTCGTTTGGCCTGTCCGAAAGCTGCACGCTGCCTGGAAACAGTGGGGGAGTAGTCCTGGTAGATGGAGAAGTTCTGTCCTTGAAAACTCAGAGTGGTATTGCGGGCTCGCCGGAAGATCTCCATCTTCTCATGAAAAAAGTGCACTCTGGGCTTTGGGCGCAGCAACCGGTGGGCTCGATCAATCAGGGGCTTTTCATCTAAGGCAAAAACATCCTTCAGTAGCCCTGAAACGAAATCCGTGGAGCGATGCATTTCCGCTGACTCTGGGACCGATACAAGTCTCAGATTATTGCGGCGAGAGAATCCCTCTAAACTCACACAGCTCTCCTTCACCTTTTTCAAATCCGCAGCTAGGCGTTTCACTTCAGCCTCCAGGGATGTAGTTAAGTCGGAGACATTAGTAGCGGAGGTCTCCAGTGCTGCAATCGTTGTAGTGTGTGACGCAGCTGTTGTTTTGAGTAATGTGATTGCTGGCACAGTCTCGTTCCGCAGGATGGTTAAATCTGCTTTTAAAGTATCAGAAACCTCCTGTATTCTGGCCTCAATCGTAGCAACCACCTCTGTTTCCATTTCAACTATCTCAGAGCGTAGTAGTTTGATGGCCTCGAGAATGTTCATTTCAGCAACGCCAGGCCAAGCCGCACCCCCGGGTAAAAGTGTGCGACCCCGGGCCCTCAGACTCCTGAGAGGGTGGTGATGAGAGCGGGTCTTGTAGGCCGGGTTTTCTCAAAGTCATGCTTTTGGCCTTATGTTTGGTCGACATGCTGACATTCGGAAGCAAAGTAGTCTTGGTTTTTACGGAAAGGGATCACCAAATTAATATTTGAAAATAAATACGGTTCTGCTGCAGAATTCACATAAACTTTAAGAATACCAATACCAATACCAGCAAACGGAAAACACGTCAGTCACACATGGCGTCCCTCCTATCCCCCAATTTCAAAAATATTTGACATCCATTTTTCTCCTCCTGCAGGCTGCTGATCAACTGGTTGCTGACAGGCTGGTCCTGGTTGAGGGTCAACCTCATCCTCTTCTTCCAATTCACTATCAAACTCCGAATTGACAGAAACATGATCCTCATATTCTGAAAATGCTTAATCTTCCAAAGTCGAAGACGCTCCTTCCACACTAGCTTCTGCCTCTGCAAAATTGATTTCTAAGGCCCTCTGAGCAGAGAATTTATGACATACTGAGTGATTGTGGTAAGTAGCCACACCTGCAAAGCTATTTGTTTGTTGTGTCCCTCCCCCAATTTGCACCTGGCTGGGGTAGAGTGTGGGGAAAATACAGATTATAGTATCGAAATAATGTATTGTAATAACATTGTGCAGGTTTCCGCAAGACATTGTGTAGTTTCACACAATACAAAGTGTAAAGAGTGCGAGAAAAGCTGGAGACAAGCAGACAGGCAGGGACACAGACAGGTTATTGGTGCTTTGTTGAAACAGCAGGCCCAAGGAGGAGAAAGCCCAAGTGAAGGTACACAGCAAACCTTTTATTTTTTTTTATACATGTTTTCACCTACACACATTTCCACACTTTTATAACCCTCGGGTCCAGTGGACCCGAACACCACATACAGTTGAAGTCAAACGTTTACATGCACTTAGGTTGGAGTCATTAAAACTTGGTTTTTCAACAACTCCACAAATTTCTTGTCAACAACTATAGTTTTGGCAAGTCGGTTAGGGCATCTACATTGTGCATGACACAAGTCATTTTTCCAACAATTGTTTAGACAGATTTCACTTATAATTGACTATCACAATTCCAGTTGGTCAGAAGTTTAAATACACTAAGTTGACTGTGCCTTTAAACAGCTTGGAAAAGTCCAGAAAAAGATGGCTTTAGAAGCTTTTGATAGGCTAATTTACATAATTTGAGTCAATTGGAGGTGTACCTGTGGATGTATTTCAAGGCCTACCTTCAAACTCAGTGCCTCTTTGCTTGACATCATGAGAAAATCAAAAGAATAAAGCCAAGACCTCAGAAAAAAATTGTAGACCTCCACAAGTCTGGTTCATCCTTGGGAGCAATTTCCAAACACCTGAAGGTACCACGTTCATCTGTACAAACAATAGTACGTAAGTATAAACACCATGGGACCACGCTGCCATCATACCGCTCAGGAAAGAGACGTAATCTGTCTCCTAGAGCTGAACGTACTTCGGTGCGAAAAGTGCAAATCAATCCCAGAACAACAGCAAAGGACCTTGTGTCACAGCTGTTGAAAGAACTGGACCAAGGTGCAGCGTGGTGAGCGGACATATTATTTTATTTAGAAAAGACGCAGAACAAAACAATAAACACTGCAAAACAAACTGTGACGCTAAAGGCTATGTGCCACAAGCAAAGTCAACTTCCCACACAGAAAAGAGGGAAAGGGCTACCTAAGTATGGTTCCCAATCAGAGACAACGATAGACAGCTGTCCCTGATTGAGAACCATACCCGGCCAAAACATAGAAACACAAAATCATAGAAAACGAAACTTAGAATGCCCACCCCACATCACACCATGACCGAACCAAATAGAAACATTAAAAAGCTCTCTAAGGTCAGGGCGTGACACCTTGTGAGTATGCTGGAGGAAACCGGTACAAAAGTATCAATATCCACAGTAAAACAAGTCCTATATCGACATAACCTGAACGGCCGCGCAGCGAAGGAAGAAGCCACTGCTCCAAAACCGCCATATAAAAGCCAGACTACAGTTTGCAACTGCACATGGGGACAAAATGGGCCAAAATTCACCCAACTTATTGTGGGAAGCTTGTGGAATGCTACCCAAAACATTTGACCGAAGTTAAACAATTTAAAGGCAATGCTACCAAATACTAATTGAGTGTATGTAAACTTCTGACCCACTGGGAATGTGATGAAAGAAATAAAAGCTGAAATAAATAATTCTCTCTACTATTATTCTGACATTTCACATTCTTAAAATAAAGTGGTGATGCTAACTGACAGGGATTTTTTTTACTAGGATTAAAGTTCAGGAATTGTGAAAAACTGAGTTTATATGTATTTGGCTAAGGTGTATGTAAACTTCTGACTTCAACTGCATGTCATGAAAATGTGTTATTTTACATGTTCTTCACAGAAAATGAGGCCAATGAGTCTCAGGTTGAAAAAAATATTAATTGTATCACTTTTCTTTTTGTAAACATTGAAAATGGGTCCCACATATCGGAACACCACACAAGGGTTAAACAATTTACAGTGTCCATTTACTTAAGGTGTTCACCCTTGAATCTACACTTGAAATGTTACACTAAAAAAATCAACAAGAGTTAACACTGGACAATTTGCTGTTGTGGTATGAAAGGGACACATCTGCGCGCTTCCATACATTTCAAGAGCCTTTTCGAATTCTAAAGAACCGTAAATGCCACGTCAAGAACCCCACACTTAATTAAAAGGTTCTTTACCGGACAGAAGTTCTCTAAGGAACCTTAACAGCTGAGGATGAACCATTTAAAGAACCTTTTTTCACTGTACTTACCTCTTTCTAATTTTGTCTATCATTCTTTCCTTTCCATTCATTTCCTTCTCTCTGTATATATCTCTCTGTCCCTCCCTCTCTCTTTCTCTCTGAGGCGGGTGGTTGTCAACTGTACTGTTTAGAGGTGTGTGATTAGTACAGGCTGAGTCAGATACAGGTGTTTTGCAAGCTAAGGCAGGCCTCTGAACACCTTCCGTCTTATTTTAGCAGCAGCCCGCCTCTTCACACGCAAACCTTTGTTCGGAGGAACCAGTGCACACAGGTATCATTCATCAAAGTGTGGAGACAGCTAGATGTAGGGCCTGCAGGTGTGCTCTGCCTCTTGCAGGGTTTACACTGGGGTTGGATAACACACACTGATAGTTAGAGTGTTGGGCCAGTAACCGACAGGTTGATGGTTCAAATACCGGAGCAGACAAGGTGATAAAATATGTTGCGGTACCCTTGAGCAAGGCCCTTAACCCTAATTGCTCAAGGGGCGCTGTACAATGGTGACCCTGAATGTAACCCCACTCCCTGAGGGTGTATCAGGGAAAGTTAGGATACGCAAGAAACACATTTCCAACACATACTTGTGTGTAACAGAACAAATATAAGCACCCCCAAATTATTATTATTACAGACATTGCGTCTTTTAAGCATACAGTACATGGGTTTGTCTTGTGGCTGTTAGGGTCTTCTGTACAGTACAGTGACCTCTGTATCCCAATGCCATATGCTGTCATCACCTAAGACATTTTCTAATGCATGACAATGGTGATGACTGCTATTGTCACCTGCTGTATAGTACTGCAATGTGGATTTTCCTGTAAGGTTACCATAGTACCGCAAAAGCTCCGTGTCTAAAGAGCTCTACTGAGTCATCGTTCTCTGTAAAACAGGGGATATACTTGAGTAAATAAAATCCTACAAAGTTGTAGTTATTAAAGCTAATGTCTGTTCAAAAACAATACATGTATTTTATCAAGGCCCATATAACCAGTCTGAGTAATCTCATAGAACATTGGCGTGCCTCCTTCAAAAGTAAATAATACGGTCCCTTTTGGATGTTGAACGTTATTGAAAATGAAACCTCTTGAAACTGCTTTTTATCTAGCTGAACATTTTCTTCACTCTGTCTGGAAGCAATATCTAATAGTGGCTGAGACCGTACTATTTAAGAATATAAAGATTTTTATTGGCTTCCCCAAATACCCGAGGGGAAATGTCATTACAATGTGCTATTTTAGTTGAAAAGGAAATGACAGAAACTGTGCCTACGGTATTTTATATAACATTTCACATTACTATTATTTATATTATTTTACTATTTTGAAGTTTTCTTATTGCTAAGTATTCCTCATTGTCATGTCTAAATGTCCACATATGCCTTGATGATATCAGAAACATGTATTTACCACATCAAAATGTCAATATTTTACATTATTTTAGGAATTATCTAATAACAAGCATACATGGTTCACAAATGGGAAAAATCATCAATATCAATTTTAATTGATCAATATCAATTGTAAACCTTTTCCTCCAAAAAATGTAGCGTGATGGTAATGACTTAGCGTTGTGGTAAATCAGGTAAAACAACTGATAAAAAAATACCATTGAACATTTGAATGTCACAGTGGACATGTTTCATTTGATTGAAGATATAGAACACACCATTTAAAACCCCCAAAACAAAGTTACATGCCTCAATCATTTTGGGATTCAATGCATTAGGCAGAAATACATGTAAAGGGTTGGAAACACTGGTTGACGTTCAAAAAATGATTTTTCACTTGCTGCGGTCTATTGATTCAGACTCATGAGACAGGTCACACAAGATTAGGTTTGCCCTTAATACATTGTATTGCTTAAAGAGAGAGCAAATTTCCTCCAAGACTGTGCCATCAAATAAAATCAAACCAAATCCTATTGGTCACGTGCACATGGTTAGAAGATGTTAATGAAAGTGTAGCGAAATGCTTGTGCTTCTAGTTAAGACGGTAAAGTAATATCTAACAGGTAATCTAACAATTTCCCAACAGCTACCAAATACACACAAATCTAAAGGGGTGAATGAGAATATGTACATGTAAATATATGGATGAGCGATGGCCGAGCGGCATAGGCAAGGTGCAATAGATGGTGTAAAATACAAGTATATACATATGGTATGAGTAATGTTAGATACATTATTAAAGTGCCATTATTTAAAATTGCATTTTTTGAAGTGACTAGTGATTCATTTATTAAAATGGCCAGTGATTGGGTCTCATTGTAGGCAGCAGCCTCTCTGAGTTAGTGATTGCTGTTTAACAGTCTGATGGCCTTGAGGAAGAAGCTGTTTTTCAGTCTCCCTGTCCCTGCTTTGATGCACCTGTACTGACCTCGCCTTCTGGATGGTAGCAGTGTGAACAGGCAGTGTCTCGGGTGGTTGTTGTCTTTGATGATCTTTTTGGCCTTCTTGTGACATCGGGTGCTGTAGGTGTCATGGAGGGCAGGTAGTTTGCCCCCGGTGATAAGTTGTGCAGACCGCACCACCCTCTGGAGAGCCTTGCGGTTGAGGGCGGTGCAGTTGCCGTACCAGGCTGTGATACAGCCCGAGAGGATGCTCTCGATTCTGCATCTGTAAAGGTTTGTCAGGGTTCTGGGTGACAAGCCAAATTTCTTCAGCGTCCTGAGGTTGATGAGGCACTGTTGCTCCTTCTTCACCACACTGTCTGGTGACATTCTCTGGGTGGTACCATACAATGTTCTCTCTCATTGGCCAAAATAATCAGTTGGCTCCCACACGACTCATGGTCTTGACTAGAGCTCAGCTCTCTGCATCAACATCTTGTATAATACCAGGGTAAAGGTCTTCATCATATTTCACAACACAACACTTCCCAAAAGGTCCCTCATGTATGTCTGCAATGGGCTGTATTGCGCTAGGAGATGGCTGTGGTGCTGTGCAGGTGGAAGTGGAAGGTTGTGCTTTGTCTGCCTCTGTTTGTTGAATTTTCACGGTTTGTGCATGGGCCAAAACAATCACATATATGTGGAGTAATTTGATGGGTAGTTAGGTCATCCTTCTGTAGTTGTAAGCCTTCAGGTGAGTGTGGTGGTGTGTTCCGTTACAGGTATGACTCCATAACCACAATGTTCTGGATAGTTGATATTCTGTTTCTTTGGTTTATTTTCTTTGGCCTCCTTTTAAAAAACAATTCTCGCTGGGAAGGTTGTGAGATGGATTTCAGTTCACCACTTTATTCACCACAGTTATCTTTATTTTTTTCTCCCTAAGATACTGTTGGTTTCTTATAGGATCTTGTTTGATTCTGTTTAAATACACTACATGACCAAAAGTATATGGACACCTGCTCGTCAAACATCTCATTCCAAAATCATGGGCATTAATATGGAGTTGGTCCCCCCTTTGCTGTTTTAAAAGCCTCCACTCTTCTGGGGAGGCTTTCCACTAGATGTTGGAACATCGCTGTTGGGACTTGCCTCCATTCAGCCACAAGAGCATTAGTGAGGTCGGGCACTGATGTTGGGCGAATAGCCCTGGCTCGCAGTTGGCATTCCAATTCATCCCAAAATGTGTTTGATGGGGTTGATTTCAAGGTTCTGTGCAGGCCAGTCAAGTTCTTCCACACCGATCTCGACAAACCATTTCTGTATGGACATCACTTTGTGCACGTGGGCAGTGTCATGCTGAAACAGGAAAGGGCCTTTCTCAAACTGTTGCCACAAGTTGGATACACAGCATCTAGAATGTCATTGTATGCTGTAGCGTTAAGATTTCCCTTCACTGGAACTAAGGGGCCTAGTCCAAACCATGAAAAACTGCTCCAGACTATTATTCCTCCATCAAACTTTACAGTTGGCACTATGCATTCGGGCAGGTAGCGTTCTCATGGCATCCGACAAACCCAGATATGACCGTCGGACTGCCAGATGGTGAAACGTGATTCATCACTACAGAGGACGCTTATCCACTGCTCCAGAGACCAATGGTTGCTAGCTTTACACTACTCCAGCAGACGCTTGGCATTGCGGATGGTGATCTTATGCTTGTGAACGGCTGCTCGGCCATGGAAACCCATTTCATGAAGCTTCCTACAAACAGTTGTTGTGCTGACGTTGCTTCCAGAGGCAGTTTGGAGTTCTGGTGTGGGTCTGATGTGGGCTGTAACCTATTTGTTTCAGGCCACTGTATTAGGTTAAAACTAGGCCCTCAAAATATAGGCCTCATAAAATATGTCTTGTATTGTCTTAAATAATACAACTTTAATTTACTTAGGATCTCACTTGGTGGAAGTCCACAGGACTGGAAAATGAATGAATGCAACGACCATATCTCTGTCAATAGCAAACTCAGTTATGGGTGGTACTGGTAACTCTAAAATTCACTCGATAGGCACCCTGCATATAAGGCTCAACACCCTACAACAGGGCTATTCAATTCCGGTCCCGGAGGGCCAAAACATTTCAGTTTTATTGTTTCTACCTGGATTTGTATATGGCTGTTCAAAGAACCATTCCATTTAAGGTTCTTCAGATAACCTAAAATGGTTCCCCTATGGCATTTCTCTGACAAACCTTATTTGGTTCAACTTTAAACTTTATTTGTAAGAGTATGGAAGCTACATAATTTACTAGGTTGTCCCATACCACCAATACACTAACTCATGAACTGTGTTTTATCATGAAAATGTTTCCTTTAAATCTAATGAAAAGAGCAAATCTCTCCATATCAGTCTCACCCTTTTTAACGTATCCTCTTCCTGTTCTGCCAGATATTTTTCCTCCCATCTTCTGTTACCTTTCATACCTCCTTTTTCTACCCCTCTCTCTCCTTTCACCCACGCTGTTGCTGTTGCCCTTGGGTTGACAGCACTAAAAACCATTTAAATAGTGATACACTCTCAAGTGTTCCTAATGAGAGTGGATGTAGCTGCAGAAATATGTCTTTGTCTCCATTTCCTCAGTGGGCACTGGAAATCCTTGTCTGTTTGAATGGACAGGGGAATAAGATAGCTATACTGATAATAACGGTAGTAATGATAGTAGTGCATGCAGTGAATGGTACTGCTTCTCTGTCCTGCAGAGAGGGAGAATGTGACTGTAGAGTTTGTAATTATGGTGTTATATGTCGAAACAAACATTGAGATTGATGAGAGGCTGTTGTGTCAAAGGGGATATCTCACATACAAGATACAATCTACACTATATTATGCATATCACCATTATATTGATTATATGGACTAACTATGGGAATGATTTTGATCAAGCTTTACTATATACTTTTCAATTGTCTTACTGACCACATACCATGTGTATTTAGGTTAAAGGTTAGGTGAAAAGAAGACATTCCCTTATGTTGATGCCTTTTTGCAAATCCAATCAGTTTTCCATGTTAATTCAATGTCTTCACATATCCTTTTCTGGTTTCAATTACGTGGAAACAACCATTTAGAAGACTAAAATAGATGTATGGTCAAACAGAGCTTTGATATTTAACTCATCACCAGGAGCTTAATAAAGTGTGTCTGTGTTGTTTCTAAATGCTCACCTGGTGATTAAGAAATAATTGCAATTGAGTCTCTGCCTCCAGGCATGTAATGAGTTGGAGGTGTGATGCATGAAGGAAGTTATGACCATGCTTTGTGATGCATAATGGGGCGGTGCGGCGACGGCGGGAGGCGTCAGGTAAACTACCCAGGAATAACTGGGATTGTGGTTACGGTTTTGGCAGATCCCAACCTGAGCTGGGGAGGACAGAGACAGACACCTTGAGGTTCAGACAGTGCCGGCTGGGCTGTTTCTAAAAACAGACACCCCCACCTCCTTTATTCTCCACAGCAGATGCTAAGTCCTGTCTGTCTTCAGAGGAAGGCAATTATCTGACTCAGAGGGAAAGAAGCTCCTCACTCTAATAAACCAGCGTCAAATCACCCGCTGAGTGACAGACTCATTGACTGACTCATGTGGATCGAGAAGAGGAGAGGAGGGAAGCAAAGGGGGAGAGATGGAAGAAGATAATGAAAAGGTTAGAGGGAAAGAAATAAAAGAGGTGAATTAGGGAGAAACACAAAGCTGCATTGATGAGGAGCAGTCATAAACTTCATCCATGTCAACTTTCATCAGTTCTTGCCTTTTTCTCTACCTCTTCACCCTGCCTGTCAACTTGCATCCCTCCTCTCTGTCTCTCGCACCCTCTCTGTGCATGTCTGTTAGTGTACCTCCCTACCTCTCCCTCTTCACCCTGCCTGTCAACCTCTCTGTCTCTCGCACCCTCTCTGTGCATGTCTGTTAGTGTACCTCCCTACCTCTCCCTCTTCACCCTGCCTGTCAACCTGCATCCCTCCTCTCTGTCTCTTGCACCCTCTCTGTGCATGTCTGTTAGTGTACCTCCCTACCTCTCCCTCTTCACCCTGCCTGTCAACCTCTCTGTCTCTCCCACCCTCTCTGTACATGTCTGTTAGTGTACCTCCCTACCTCTCCCTCTCTGCCAGTCAGTCAGCCTGCCTCTTCTCTTACACAAAGCTGACCTGGTAAAATTCCACAGCTCACTCACTGACTCGCTCCCCCACTTCTTATGGCTTCGCCCTGTGGCGACAACAATTTGGTACTGTTGAGAACCAGGCGCCCACTCACGGGATGTTTTTCCAGCTGCTCACAAACAGGGATACCTCAGTCTAAGTGAGGTCCGCATGGAGGAGGTTTTCTAGGAATCATTACCTGCTAAGGCTTTAAGGCTATGATCTAAACAATGTATGTCATTGTAAAACTGTTCACTCCTGTTGCTGTTAAACCTCACAGAGGAACTTGTGTACAGTAGCTTTGTTTGAGGATGATTCGTACAGATCTGAAAGAGTAATCAAAGATTAAAAAACATTTTTCACGAGTCTCATGATTGATATATCAAATGAGGTATCTAATGTAGAATGCTAAGACTCTTCTTTCCTCTCTTTGATGGCCAATAGAACCATCAACACCATCTATTTTGCCTGGAGACACAATGGTCCTTGGTTCACCTAACAGCTATGAGTCAATTTGATGTGATTTGATCCACCAGATGCAACAGGTTGGAAACCACAAGATGATATCAGTGACTAATAAAGAGACCACAGATAGCCCTCCTGTATAGTCATGGGGCCAGAGGCTTACACATGACATCT
Source organism: Oncorhynchus mykiss (assembly GCF_013265735.2). NCBI lineage: Eukaryota > Metazoa > Chordata > Actinopteri > Salmoniformes > Salmonidae > Oncorhynchus > Oncorhynchus mykiss. Next base: position 55,776,449 of record NC_048571.1, read on the forward strand.
GATAACTCTTTAATATATATGGGGCATGCAAATAAACTGGAATGATACACACATAATATGGGCAGCTTCAGGGATGTGACATAGAATATGGTTGTGCTTTATGGTAGTGCTGCACCTCTCTGACCTTCTCCACTTCTGAGAAAGATAATTTTCATTTCATGTCAACATGAAATTAAAAAGTACTCTTGAAAAACTAATTTTCTATTAGATGTAATGGCAAACAGGTACAAACAAGTCCCCATGTCCTGGGTGTGATTGTGAAAGGAGTCTGTAATTAAGTGTGTTGCATCATTCAGGTCACATAGATGTCCTACAGTAAAAAGAACAGTAGTTCTGCCCATCATTTGTCCATAATGTCCCCAAAGTATGCACAGCTACTGATAACCTCAGCCAACATGCAGTATAAACAATCAGGCATTCAACTTATAGGTGTAATATGCAGAAATGGCTCCACCATTTCCTGGTGGCTAAAATTCTAATAATTTGCCTAATTTCAGTTTATGTGACAAAACAAGCAAGAGAGAATCATTATACCATCTAAACCGCTGTGAAATCTATTTTCAATAACCACAAATATTATATTTTCAGCTGTTTGAAGTTGGTGTATAAGACTGAAAGTAAAATACGCAAAAACAAAACTTAAAGGGGAATTTCACCCTGGGGGAATCTGTCCGAGGCATTTCTAGGTCAGTGAGAAAGGCAGGTCTGGGCTTAGCGTGCTGAATGATACACCCTATGACAGCTTCCGGTGTATTGATGGGGGGGTGGGGATATGGGGCGCGAGATCTAGAAATAAATGCAATCCTGCTTTGTGGCATTTCCCGAAAGCTCTATGTTATACTGATCGCACTGTACGCACTATACGTTTTGGTGCATGTAGAGTCCCCCAGGGTTGTCCTTGTTCGATGGAGCCATTGGACGTCTTTCAGCGATGTTCCTATCAGCGGATGAATTGCTAAATATACAAGCTGACACATTTCTTCCAATTTCTGAAAGACTACAAGTCGTATGGGGTCCTATCCCTCCCCCAAGGCAGGCTTTTTTGAAAAGGATGTGGACACTAACAACACAATTCTTTGTGGAAAACTGAAAGAACTGACCAGACCACAATGGCTTAAAGTGATTTCTCTCATCAACACGAATTTGACAATGGAGCATTCTTTAAGCTACATGGTGACATTCAACCACACGTTTCAACCGAAATGTAGCGAAGAGGATTTGAAACAAAGAGTTGGATTTAGCTATAAGCTCAGCTACAGCCGATGGATTCCAGCACCAAGAAGGCAGATGACAAATACGATGGCTAGCTAAGTTAGTTTTCCTGCAAGCCACCTTTCTAGCTAGCTAACTTTAGTGTATCTACTGAAACCCATATTATTTCTGGCTAACATACAGTGTGTTACAGTGGGGTGAAATCAAATATTTTTTCTGTTTGCTAACTTAGTTAGCTAGCCCTACACTATGCCCTGAATCTATCCTACCACATCCAGAAATCTGCTCCTTTTATTCTCTGTTCCCAAAGCACCAGACAACCAGTTCTTAGAGCCTTTATCCGTACCCTCATCCTACTCCTCCTTTGTTCCTCTGGTGATGTAGAAGTTAACCTAGGCCTTGTGTGTCCCCAGGCCCTCTCATTTGCTGACTTCTGTAACCGTAAAAGCCTTGGGTTCATGCATGTTAACATGAGAAGCCTCCTCCCTAAGTTTGATTTATTCACTGCTTTAGCACACTCCTCCAACCCTGATGTCTTAGCCGTGTCTGATTCCTGGCTTAGGAAGGCCACCAAAATTTCTGAGATTTCCATCCCCAATTACAAAATGTTTCATCAAGACAGAACTGCTAAAGGGGGCGGAATTGCAATCTACTGTAGAGATAGCCTGCAGAGTTCTGTCATACTATCCAGGTCTATGCCCAAACAGTTCGAGCTTCTACTTTTAAAGATCCATCTCTCCGAATATAAGTCCATCACTGTTGCCGCTTGTTATAGACCCCCCTCAGCTCCCAGCTGTGCCCAGGCCACCATATGTGAATTGATTGCCCCCCATTTTTCGTCAGAATACATACTGCTAGGTGACCTAAATTGGGATATGCGTATCATCCCGGCCGTCCTTCAATCTAACACAAATTATCAAAGAACCTACCAGATACAACCCCAAATCTGTAAACACGGGCAGCATCATAGATATCATCCTGACCAACTTGCCCTCTAAATACACCTCTGCTGTTTTCAACCAGGATCTCAGCAATCACTGCCTCATTGCCTGCGTCCTTTATGGGTCCACGGTCAAATGACCACCCCTCAAACGCTCCCTAAAACACTTCTACGAGCAGGCCTTTCCAATCGACCTGGCCCGGGAAACCTGAAAGAATATTGACCTCATCCCGTCAGTAGAGGATGCCTGGTTGTTCTTTAAAAGTGCTTTCCTCCCCATCTTAACCTCTTGAACCTATAGGGGCGCTGTGTCATTATTGGATAAAAAGACGTGCCCGTTTTAAGCGCAATATTTTGTCACGAAAAGATGCTCGACTATGCATGGAATTGACAGCCTTGGAAATACACAACTCTGACGTCTCCAAAACTGCAAAGATATTATCTGTGCGTGCCCCAGAACTAATGCAACAGGCGAAACCAAGATGATGTTTCATACAGGAAATGCCCCGGATTCTGAAGGCGCTGTGTTCCAATGTCTCCTTATATGGCTGTGAATGCGCCAGGAATGAGCCTGCGCTTTCTGTATATTCCCCGAGGTGTCTGCAGCATTGTGACGTGTTTGTAGGCATATCATTGGAAGATTGGCCATAAGAGACTACATTTACCTGGTGTCCCGCCCGGTGTCCTGTGTGCGTAATCAGTAAGTCCATGCGCGTTCCATTTCTTCAGAATTGAAAGTAAACTGCCACGATGGATTTTATCGTCGATAGATATGTGAAAAACACCTTGAGGATTGATTCTAAACATCGTTTGCCATGTTTCTGTCGATATTATGGAGTTAATTTGGAAAAAAGTTCGCGTTTTCATGATTTTTTATTTTTTTTTCCTTACCCAAACAAAACGAGTGATTAGTCGACACAAATAATATTTTTTGTAAAAACTGAACATTTGCTATCTAACAGAGTCTCCTCATTGAAAACATCTGAACATCTGTTCTTCAAAGGTAAATTATTTTATTTGAATGCTTTTATGTTTTTTTGTGGAAAATGTTGCATGCTGAATGCTAGGCTTAATGCAATGCTAGGCTATCAATACTCTTACACAAATGCTTGTTTAGCTATGGTTCAAAAGCAAAAGGCTAAGCTTGAGAGCAAATAGATTAATTTCATTTCATTAGCCATTTTCATGAATAGTTAACGTTGTGTTATGCTAATGAGCTTGCTGATAGATTTACACAATCCTGGATACAGGGGTTTTTTCGTAGCTAAACAACGTGACGCAGAAAACGGAGCGATTTGTCCTAAACAAATAATCTTTCAGGAAAAACTGAACATTTGCTATCTGAGAGTCTCCTCATTGAAAACATCTGAAGTTCTTCAAAGGTAAATGATTTTATTTGAATGCTTTTCTGTTTTTTTGTGTAAATGTTGCCAGCTGAATGCTAATGCTAAATGCTACGCTAAATGCTACGTTAGCCATCAATACTGTTACACAAATGCTTGTTTTGCAATGGTTGAGAAGCATATTTTGAAAATCTGAGATGACAGTGTTGTTAACAAAAGGCTAAGCTTGAGAGCTAGCATATTTATTTCATTTCATTTGCGATTTTCATGAAAGACGTTGCGTTATGGTAATGAGCTTGAGTCTGTATTCACGATCCCGGATCCGGGATGGGGAGATCAGAAAGGTTAAATAAGCATGCCCCTTTCAAAAACTGTAGAACTAAGAACAGATATAGTGCTTGGTTCACTCCAGACTTGACTGCCCTTGACCAGCACAAAAACACCATGTGGTGTATACCCCGCGATATGCAACTTTTCAGGGAAGTCAGGAACCAATACACACAGTCAGATAGGAAAGCAAACGCTAGCTTTTTCAAACAGAAATTTGCATCCTGCAGCACTAATTCCAAAAAGTTTTGGGACACTGTAAAGTCCATGGAGAATAAGAGTACCTCTTCCTAGCAGCCCACTGCACTGAGACTAGGAAACACTGTCACCACTGATAAATCCACGATAATCTAGAATTTCAATAAGCTTTTCTCTACGGCTGACCATGCTTTCCACCTGGGGAGACCCTCTAGACCCAAACTGTTACAGACCTATATCCATCCTGCCCTGCCTTTCTAAAGTCTTCGAAAGCCAAGTGAACAAACAGATCACCGACCATTTCGAATCCCACCGTACCTTCTCCGCTATGCAATCTGGTTTCCGAGCTGGTCACGGGTGCACCTCAGCCATGCTCAAGGTCCTAAACGATATCATAACCGCCATCGACAAAAAACAGTACTGTGCAGCAGTCTTTATCGACCTGGCCAAGGCTTTCGACTCTGTCAATCACAGTATTCTTATCGGCAGAATCAACAGCCTTGGTTTCTCTAATTACTGCCTCGCCTAGTTCACTCTGTATATATCAATGATGTTGCTCTTGCTGCGGGTGATTCTTTGATCCACCTCTATGCAGACGACACCATTCTGTATAGATCTGGCCCTTCTTTGAACATTACGTTAACACACCTCCAAACAAGCTTCAACGCCATACAAAACTCATCCCGTGTCCTCCAACTGCTCTTAAATGCTAGTAAAACGAAATGCTTGCTCTTCAACCGATCGCATCCCGCACCCGCCGGCCCACCTAATTTCACTACTCTGGACGGTTTTGACTTAGAATATGTGGACAGCTACAGTGCCTTGCGAAAGTATTCGGCCCCCTTGAACTTTGCGACCTTTTGCCACATTTCAGGCTTCAAACATAAAGATATAAAACTGTGTTTTTTTGTGAAGAATCAACAACAAGTGGGACACAATCATGAAGTTGAACGACATTTATTGGATATTTCAAACTTTTTTAACAAATCAAAAACTGAAAAATTGGGTGTGCAAAATTATTCAGCCCCTTTACTTTCAGTGCAGCAAACTCTCTCCAGAAGTTCAGTGAGGATCTCTGAATGATCCAATGTTGACCTAAATGACTAATGATGATAAATACAATCCACCTGTGTGTAATCAAGTCTCCGTATAAATGCACCTGCACTGTGATAGTCTCAAAGGTCCGTTAAACGCGCAGAGAGCATCATGAAGAACAAGGAACACACCAGGCAGGTCCGAGATACTGTTGTGAAGAAGTTTAAAGCCGGATTTGGATACAAAAAAAAATCCCAAGCTTTAAACATCCCAAAGAGCACTGTGCAAGTGATAATATTGAAATGGAAGGAGTATCAGACCACTGCAAATCTACCAAGACCTGGCCGTCCCTCTAAACTTTCAGCTCATACAAGGAGAAGACTGATCAGAGATGCAGCCAAGAGGCCCATGATAACTCTGGATGAACTGCAGAGATCTACAGCTGAGGTGGGAGACTCTGTCCATAGGACAACAATCAGTCGTATATTGCACAAATCTGGCCTTTATGGAAGAGTGGCAAGAAGAAAGCCATTTCTTAAAGATATCCATAAAAAGTGTTGTTTAAAGTTTGCCACAAGCCACCTGGGAGACACACCAAACATGTGGAAGAAGGTGCTCTGGTCAGATGAAACCAAAATTGAACTTTTTGGCAACAATGCAAAACGTTATGTTTGGCGTAAAAGCAACACAGCTCATCACCCTGAACACACCATCACCACTGTCAAACATGGTGGTGGCAGCATCATGGTTTGGGCCTGCTTTTCTTCAGCAGGGACAGGGAAGATGGTTAAAATTGATGGGAAGATGGATGGAGCCAAATACAGGACCATTCTGGAAGAAAACCTGATGGAGTCTGCAAAAGACCTGAGACTGGGAAGGAGATTTGTCTTCCAACAAGACAATGATCCAACACATAAAGCAAAATCTACAATGGAATGGTTCAAAAATAAACATATCCAGGTGTTAGAATGGCCAAGTCAAAGTCCAGACCTGAATCCAATCGAGAATCTGTGGAAAGAACTGAAAACTGCTGTTCACAAATGCTCTCCATCCAACCTCACTGAGCTCGAGCTGTTTTGCAAGGAGGAATGGGAAAAAATGTCAGTCTCTCGATGTGCAAAACTGATAGAGACATACCCCAAGCGACTTACAGCTGTAATCGCAGCAAAAGGTAGCGCTACAAAGTATTAACTTAAGGGGGCTGAATAATTTTGCACCCCCAATTTTTCAGTTTTTGATTTGTTAAAAAAGTTTGAAATATCCAATAAATGTCGTTCCACTTCATGATTGTGTTCCACTTGTTGTTGATTCTTCACAAAAAAATACAGTTTTATATCTTTATGTTTGAAGCCTGAAATGTGGCAAAAGGTCGCAAAGTTCAAGGGGGCCGAATACTTTCGCAAGCCACTGTATAAATACCTAGGTGTCTGGCTAGTGTAAACTCTCATTTCAGACTCACATTAAGCATCTCCAATCCAAAGCTAAATCTAGAATCAGCTTCCTAATCTGCAACGAAGCCTCCTTCACTCATGCTGCCAAACTTACCCTCGTAAAACTGACTATCCTACCAATCCTTGACTTCGGTGATGTCATTTACAAATTAGCCTACAACACTCTACTCAGCAAATTGGATGCAGTCTATAACAGTGCCATCCGTTTTGTCACCAAAGCCCCATATACTACCCACCACTGCGACCTGTATGCTCTCGTTGGTTGGTCCTCACTATATATTAGTCGCCAAACCCACTGGCTCCAGATCATCTATAAGTCTTTGCTAGGTATAGCTCCACCTTATCTAAACTCACTGGTCACCATAGCAACACCCACCAGTAGCACACGCTCCAGCAGGTATATTTCATTGGTCATCCCCAAAGCCAACAACAGCATTTCAAAATCACAAAATTATAGGCATGACGTAAGATAGGATTCCAAACAGATGTAAATAACAATTATTGGCTATCCAGCAAGCTAGCTAGAAACAATAATACAACATTTAACTGTGGTAAATCTCAAACTGATAAAATGGTTTTACTATAAAGTCTACCCTAATGGTGTTATGCTGGCACAGTTCAACTGTTGTTTAAACTGTGCAAGGAAGTATCATTTATCTTGTTTTGTCTTACATACAATACAGTGTGTTGCCTGGGCTTCCTCCTGGTGTGGATTCTCTAGATGGATTGGACATTAAGGAGGATTTCAAGCAGAAGATGACTCAAGAGGAGCTGAATGGCAGTTAGATCATGACCAAACTCCCTGAACTTACTGTGTGTTTCTTTGGAATGGCAATTTCACCATGAACACCTCTCCCATCATCTGCTGATCATCATTTCGAATCCCTGAGCCGAATAGGTGAAAAAATCTTCCGATGTGCCCTTGAGCAAGGCACTTAACCCTAAATGTTCCTGTAAATCACTCTGGATAAGAGGATCTGCTAAGTGACTATGATTGTCAAAGCTACATAAAAAAACATGTCAAAGCTACAGATTGTTTCATCAGATAATGTGATTTAACCCAAGTTTTTGGTATGCGTTACTGGGAGTAACAGGATAGGTACTGTCTGTCTCTTAAAATATCTGTGTCTAGTTTGAATTTTGAAAATGCACAGTTATTAAAATAAATACCTGTTTTGCTCCATGAAGTAATCCACCGCCATCTTGGTGTACACCGCCATCTTGGTGTACACCGCCATCTTGTCTATTTGAGGTGTCTGTCATCATGACATGCTACACTTTGTGGTGGACATCAAATGAGAGAAGACTTGAAATAGATACGATGGCAGGGTACACTTTTGGATTACTTAATGGAGCAAAAAGTATTTATTTTAATAACGGAGCATATTCTAAATTCGACCAGACCCCGGCAAATGGACACGGACATTTTGAGATTCCTGTTTCCACAAATCGAGGACTAAGACCGTACCTATCCTGTAACTCACAGTAATTGACCATTCAAAACTTCTCTATTTTACAAGTGAAATGAAAATGCTCTAGGTTGAACGAGCAGTATGGCTGGTGGCATTGTCATGCTGGAGGGTCATGTCCGGATGAGCTTGCAGGAAGGGTACCACATGAGGGAGGAGGATGTCTACACTGTAACATACAGCGTTGAGATGACAACAAGCTCAGTCCGATGATGCTGTGACACACCGCCCCAGACCATGATGGACCCTCCACCTCCAAATCGATCCTGCTCCAAAGTACAGGCCTCGGGGTAACGCTCATTCCTTCAACGATAAATGCGAATCCGACCATCACCCCTGGTGAGATAAAACCGCGACTTGTCAGAGAACAGCACTTTTGCCAGTCCTGTCTGGTCCAGCGATGGAGGATTTGTGCCCATAGGCGACGTTGTTGCCGGTGATGTCTGGTGAGGACCTGCCTTTACAACAGGCCTATTGGCCTATTGCCCTAGCCACATCTGTAGTCCTCATGCCTCCTTGCAGCATGCCTAAGGCACATTCACGTAGTTGACAGGGACCCTGGGCATTTTCTTTTGGTGTTTTTCAAAGTCAGTAGAAAGGCCTCTTTAGTGTCCTAAGTTTTCATAACTGTGACCTTCATTGCCTGTAAGCTGTTAGTGTCTTAACGACCGTTCCACAGATGCATGTTCATTAATTGTTTATAGTTCATTAAACAAGCATGGGAAACAGTGTTTAAACCCTTTACAGTGAAGATCTGTGAAGTTATTTGGATTTTTACGAATTATCTTTGAAAGACAGGGTCCTGAAAAAGGGACGCTTCTTTTTTTGCTGAGTTTATACTTATATAAGGTTTAACTGGTACCGGGCTACCTTCAGACGAGTCTTGTGAGGCTTGTGTGGGTGTCCTAGAGCAAAACAACCGACATGTACGTGAGAGTCTCACCTTTCAATAGAGGGATCATATTAGTGTGTAGCCCAAACTTTTCGGATGCTACAGACAGAAGTTGGCAGATCTGCGATACCGACTTCTGATGAGGCCTGTGATACTTGAACACCATTGTATTCATGAGAGTCTTATCTTTCCATTGAGTGGTCATATTAGTTTGGAGGCCAAACCGTTCGGACTCTACAGACATTTCGTGAGAAGACAGATTTTGGGGATATCTCATGGTCTGACAAACACTGCTGTAGCTTGGCCACCTTCTACCGCAGATACCCATGCAAAACAACAAATGGATTTTGATGGGGATTGTTTAATTATACTAATTAGGGTCTCTGACATTGACTATAGTTTTTCTTTTAACACCAACACTGGGGTCACGTGTCACACATATATCCCTGATTTGAATGCAAACAGTTTTGTGAGGTAAGCGCCAAGGGCAACCTCTCCCTCACCGGCAGGTTAGCCACTATAGTGCAAACAGGATTTGTCCTAGGTCGTGGACATGATGTAACACTTTCAGGCAAAGTGGATTTTAAGAATTTGGTTAATTTGTATGGTTACAGCTTAGCATCAAGTTAAAACAACAAGCTGTCCCCGTATATTTCCAACTCTATGTAAGAGTGCATGCAAGGGTATGCATTCATGTAATACTAAATTAAAAGTATATTTAGCTTCATGAATTTGCATGATAAGTGCAAGTATGTGCAAATTCATATACACTTACTGCAGCTATACAGTATAAAATATGATCAATATACAAACTCCAACACACACACACAAATACTTTAAAGGCAAAAGAACAGGTTGAACCAACGAAGAAGAGTGTGGCAGGAAGCAAGGATGTTAACCCTTTGAGGCAGGGTAAAAGGCAAAGTGTTTAAGCCGAAGAGGCAGGGACATTTTTGGCAGTTTTGCTGTTTTGTCAAGGAGAGGCTGGTCTATACTGCTGGGCTGGTTTGATATACTGTTGTTGATGTAGTCAGTAGATGTGAGCAGTGTAATGTTAACTGCATGGCGTATACTACTCTACAGCACAGCTGGGTTGGTGTTACATGGCCTCCCTGCCTTGGCACAGCAGGATCCTCTCTTTCCGACATTTTCCCCATGCAATGTTAGGCACTGGAGCTGATCAAGACAGATGGCCTCGTGTCCAGTAGCACATTTTAGTATTCTGCTGCCTAGCTGGGCTGGGCTGGCTGGCTGTCCTCTGCTGTGCTCTGCTCTGCCTTGTTAATAATTTGTTAGGCCCTGTGGGGTATGAGGCCAGCATGTTGACAATGGGCACACTGTTTCTCTGGCCAACGAAGGAGATTAGAGCGAGGTTGATCCGGCCATTCTGCGGCCAGGGGGTGAGTGTGGGGGAGGGTGGGGGGAACGAGGGGGGAGGGCACTAAGCCTGTTCCTGTCTCAGCTCACAGACGAGTAAACGGCACAGTCACAGTGTTTTGTAACACTCAAAGCCTTCGCAGAGCACTAGTGCCATAGTATCTTTAGGCTAGCTATGTAAACACTGGTATGAACACACACATACTAGTAGCACACTAACGTGTAAGGACACTTCATTTAAGTGAATACCAACTAAATGAATTACTGATAAGAGTGTACCCATTCCTCAATTTGTATTATCTATGTACAATAATGTCTTCTCAGTAGCATTTGAATAGTTGCAAATTCCAAAACGCTCTATATCCATTTTTCAAAGAAATGTTAGTAAATTTGATTTGATTGATTTTATTGTAAATTTGATTTTATATTTAAATAAATGATGAAAGATTGGTGTGTTGTTTCACTATCTAATCATAGCATGGGGTTGTTCAATGACAGACATGTACATGTATTTGTTTAAAATCTAATATATATGTGCTTCACTCTCAGAGAAATAAGTAGTACTCTTGTGTTTTACCAGGTCAAATGCAACAAATAACTAAATGTTTGATAAAGAACTGTACAAAAGATACATTTGTGACATCAATATTTATTAAATGTTTTTAAAAATCTGAGAACAGTAATACTTTACACACACGTGAAGGTACCCATAAGCAATAATTTTGAATGAAAAAACACACATGTGAGAAATTGGTGGATATAGTGTTTAGGAAATAAACTCTTTATCTGTAAAACATGTCTGCAATAAACCAATAGCCACAGTCATCTTATGCAGGTAATAAAGTTGACCATTGGAAAACAACAGACTAATCAAAACATGTTTTCGTTTGGAGGAACATTGTTCAGAACAACTAGAGCAACCAGTGAGGAGAAACAACCATAGATTCCCAGTAGGCAGGTTCAATCACCTCTGTTATCAACTGTTCAAATAGCCTGCATATCCACTGTGTACCCACTACCCACACAGACAGCGACCCTGGGAAGCCCCGTCAACCTCCACCTACACATCACCACCACATGGACTCTGATTCTCTTACCACATCAGGGCTCTGGCCCGTAAGAATAAGAACAATATCATCTGTGAAAATGAAAAATACTATCCACATCAAAACATGTTACAGGCAATTCTCCCTACATAAAGAGTTTTTCTGTTTTTCTGTGGACGGTCAGTGTGTTGTAACCCACATCTGACACCTAGTGTTAAAACTGCATGCTGTGTTGTGTTAAAATACACTGTATATACAAAAGAATGTGGACACCCCTTCAAATTAGTGGATTTGGCTATTTCAGCCACACCCATTGCTGACAGGTGTATAATATCGAGCACACAGCCATGCAATCTCCATTGACAAACATTGGCAGTAGAATTGCCTTACTGAGAGCTCAGTGATTTTCAAAGTGACACCGTCATAGGATGCCACCTTTCCAACAAGTCAGTTCGTCAAAATTCTGTCCTGCTAGAGTTGCCCTGGTCAACTGTAAGTGCTGAAGGGGAAACATCTAGGAGCAACAATGCCTCAGCCGCGAAGTGGTATGCCACACAAGCACACAGAAAGGTACAGCCAAAAGCTGAAGCGCGTAGCGCGTAAAAATTGTCTGTCCTCGGTTGCAACATTCAGCTCCAAGTTCCAAACTGCCTCTAGAAGCAACGTCAGGCCAAATAACTTCTTGTCAGGAGATTCATGAAATGGGTTTCCATGCGCAATGCCAAGTGTGGTGTAAAGCCCTCCACCATTTGAATCTGGAACATTGGAAATGCGCTCTCTGGAGTCCAATGAACGACTCTAGGTTTGGCGGATGCCAAGAGAACGCTACCTGTCCAAATGCATAGTGCCAACTGTAAAGTTTGATGTAGGAGGAATAATGGTCTGGGGCTGTTTTTCATGGTTTGTGCTAGGCCCCTTAGTTCCAATGAAGGGAAATATTAACGCTACAGCATACAATGACATTCTCAACGATTATGTGCTTCCTGTTTCAGCATGACAATGACCCCGTGCACAAAGCGAGGTCCATACAAAAATGGTTTGTCAAAATCTGTGTAGAAGAACTTGACAGACCTGCACAGAGCCCTGACCTCAACCCCATCGAACACTTTTGGAATTAATTGGAACGGCGACTACCAGCAGGGCCTAATCACCCAACATTAGTGCCCGACCTCACTAATGCTCTTGTGGCTGAATGGAAGCAAGTCTCCGCAGCAATGTTCCAACATCTAGTGGAAAGCCTTCCCAGAAGAGTCAAAGCTGTTATAGCATCAAAGGGTGGACCAACTCCATATTAATGCCCATGATTTTGGAATGAGATGTTCAACGAGCAGCTGTCCACATACTTTTGGTCATGTGGTGTATGCAGCTACAGATCTGTCAGACAAGGCAGGCCTGGAATTAGGAGCAGTCTGATATTAAAGGAACAAGTTTACATCTGTAAGTCATGTTATTTTGGTGGAAATGTGATACACAATTATAATAATAATAATAATGTGTGTGTATGCAAATTAGTGTCTGTGTATGTGTTTGCGCACGCACGTGTGTGTGTGTGTATGTGTCCTGGAGCCTTAGCACAAGAAAGTTTTAGAAAGGCTGGAGGTGGATTCATGGCTTAAGCTACCGAAGAACCAAACATCCATTCACAAAGTGTTTATCTGAGTTTACTGCCCAAACAATGTCTTGTTGCAACAAAGGAACACTGTGCACAGAAGCACACACATAAAACCCACCTCATAGGAGTGAACACACGCAAACATCCCAAAATATATACAGTGCATTTGGAAAGTATTCAAACCCCTTAACTTTAATCACATTTTGTTACTTTACAGCCTTATTCTAATAGCTGCTGCACAGCTATTTTCAGGTCTCTCCAGAGATGTTTGATCGGGTTCAAGTCCGGGCTGTGGCTGGGCCACTTGAGGACATTCAGAGACTTGTCCCAAAGACACTCCTGTGTTATCTTGGCTGTGTACTTAGGATTGTTGTCCTGTTGGAAGGTGAACCATCACCCCAGTCTGAGGTCCTGAGTGCTCTGGAGCAGGTTTTTAGCAGGGATCTCTCAGTACTTTCCGCCGTTCATCTTTCCCTCGATCCTGACTAGTCTCCCAGTCCCTGTCGCTGAAAAACATCCCCACAGCATGATGCTTCACCGTAGGGATGGTGCCTGGTATCCTCCAGACGTGACGCTTGGCCAAGGCCAAGGACTTGGTGTCTTGGTTTCATCAGCCCAGAGAATCTTGTTTCTCATCGTCTGAAAGTCCTTTAGGTGCTTTTTGGCAAACTCCAAGCGGGCTGTCACATGCCTTTTACTGAGGAGTGGCTTCTGTCTGGCCACTCTACCACAAAGGCCAGATTGGGCGACTGCTGCAGAGATGGTTGTCCTTCTGTAAGGTTCTCCCATCTCCACAGAGGAACTCTGGAGTTCTGTCTGAGTGACCATTGGGTTCTTGGTCACCTCGCTGGTCAAGGCCCTTCTCCCCCGATTGCTCAGTTTGAGGAAGAGTCTTGGTGGTTCCAAACTTCTTCCATTTAAGAATGATGGAGGCTACTAGATTCTTGGGGAACTCCAATGCTGCAGAAATGTTTTGGTACCCTTCCCCAGATCTGTACCTTGACACAATCCTGTCTCGGAGCTCTACAGACAATTCCTTCGACATTATGGCATGGTTTTTGCTCTGACATGCACTGTCAACTGTGGGACCTTATATAGAAAGGTGTGTGCCTTTACAAATCATGTCCAATCAATTGAAGCTGTAGAATCATCTCATGGATGACCAATGGAAACATGATACACCTGAGTTCAATTTGGAGTCTCATAGCAATACTTATGTCAATATGGTATTTTTTATATATTTGCAAAAATGTTTACAAAGCTGTTTTCACTTTGTTATTATGTGTGTAAATTGACGAGGGAAAACATTTATTTAATCAATTTTAGTATAAGGCTGTAACGTAATAAAATGTGGAAAAAGTGAAGGGGTCTGAATACTTTCCGAATGCACTGTATATGAACAGAAATGTAAAACACTGTTTTATAGCATTTTCACCTTAGTTTGCTTTATATCACAAACTGATTATAAAAAAACGAAATAGTAGCATGGTGTAAAAAATAAATAAAATGGGGGTGGAAAGTAGACGTACTTGTGTTTCATCACAAGCATTGGTATGTGTGTACTCACGTCAAGATCTCGGACAAGATAGAAGACTACAGTACAGTTAACTAGGGTCCAATTACACCTATACACTGTCTGTCAGACAGATCCTCTGTCACCCAATTAAAGAGCTGTGAATAAGTACATTTAAGTTCAGCCCTATTATATACAGTACAAAGGTGTAGTGATCATACTGAGTAACACTTTTTCAAAGGAGCGTGTTAAGGTTAAAAGTGTTTATTGTTTCATGCAAAATACCTGGAAGAACCTGGAAATGTGATGTTCTATCTCGATGCAAATGGCCCAAAATTTGGCATGCAAAGGTTAATGCAAAATACTGTTGAGTACCCGGGCTGAATACAAATATGCAAACATCAGATGAGAGGGAAAATATAATAAATCTCAACTCTCAAACTACAGCTCCAGCTTAACTTTAAGATTAAAATGGTAGAAGTGGATATAGAATGCTAATATAGATTTTGGCAAATGTTTAACAGCTTGTACTAACAGAGTGCTATCGGCAGCAGAAAAGGACAGGAGAGAGACAAATTGGCTTCTGTTGATTAGCCACCTGACACCTGATTTTCCTAAATATTATATGCCTATGAAATGGAGACACCACAGGAACTCATCAAACACACACACACAAGGCCGCCTTTGAAGTTTTACTGTCTTATACCCTGGGGCGGCAGGGTAACCTAGTGGTTAGAGCGTTGGACTAGTAACCGGAAGGCTGCAAGTTCAAACCCCTGAGCTGACAAGGTACAAATCCGTGGCAGTTAACCCACAGTTCCTAGGCTGTCATTGAAAGTAAGAATTTGTTCTTAACTGACTTGCCTAGTTAAAAAAATGTGCATATCAGGCATGTGGTATTAAAGCGCTCGTCTCGTCTAACCTCGTAACCACGCACAATACTGACAAGGCCTAATCAGCCAACCACAAGCAAATGTCAGGAAAATACTCTGGAAGTGTCAGACAAGAACCTGTCGCCTGGTAATTTCCATATGTTGGTGTCTTGTTTCAAACATCTTCAGGCGTACCGTAAATGCACCTCCGGCATCATGTTGAAAGCAACAGCACACCTCTGGTGAGACTTGTACTCTGGTACAGGGCAGCCTGATCCGAAGTACTTTATTCACTACCCAGGAGGTACAGACAGACGGAGAGTACAGCTCTCCCCATCGACTCGCTGGGCTTGTACAGGTGAGTTTCTCCATTACTGGTTGTATGGCAAATTACCTTTGAAATGACTTTCTCCTGGCCTCCTGTCCCTTCTTTTTCTTTCCCTCTGACCCTCTCTCTTTCTCTCAATGCATCTTTCTACACTGGCATTCGCCAATGCCTGCTTTAAGTTCTCTCTGATGTTTGCCATGATGTTTGCCTAGCCTGCCTCTACCTGCCCTCAGCAGCATGGCGGTGCCATTAAGACTGCTGGTTCTATGCTGGGTGTTAGGAGCAGGGCGTAGTCAGAGCTCTCCACCATGGTTCCAGAACATCACTACCAACCTGTTTAACTCTTCTGGAGACATCCTCCTCGGGGGGCTCTTCCCCATCAACGAGCTCACCAGCAACCTGAGCCACAGAGTGAAGCCGGACAACATTAGCTGTGACAGGTAGAGTAACTCAAGATCCTTTTTGCTGAATATGATTTTTGCCCTATGTCAAGTGTCTTCATACTGTAATCATATTAGCCGATTCTGCATATCTCATTCGAATTAGTGCTTGCTTCTCATTCGTTTAAATGATTTGAATTATTGAATTATAGCACAGCAGTAACAACCCCTCCCTGTCTGTGCTTCGCCTGGCAGGATTAATGAGCATGGGCTAGGTATGGCCCTTGTGATGAAGTACACAGTGGATGAGATCAACGCCAACTCCACCCTACTCCCTGGTATCAGGCTTGGCTATGAGATCTTCGACACCTGCAAGCAGTCTGCCGTCATCGTGAAACCCACACTCCTCTTCCTCACTGAGGGCTCCAACCGAGAGCTGGCCGTCATGTGTAACTACACAGACTATGTGACCCGTGTGGCGGCTGTCATCGGCCCATCCACCTCAGAGATGGTCTCAGTCATAGGAAAACTATTGGGATTCTTCCTCATACCACAGGTTAGTATGGTCACATGATGGAATGCTATCTTTCAATGCAAACAATGTCATCCTCATATAATGTGATGCAAAATGAAGATTTCCGATTTGTCCATTGTTTGACAATCCCTCGAATATGATTTGGATTGAACTGTGTGCTGTGGTGGAACACAGATGGTGGAATATGATTTTGATTGAACTGTGTGCTGTGGTGGAACACAGATGGTGGAATATGATTTTGATTGAACTGTGTGCTGTGGTGGAACACAGATGGTGGAATATGATTTTGATTGAACTGTGTGCTGTGGTGGAACACAGATGGTGGAATATGATTTTGATTGAACTGTGTGCTGTGGTGGAACACAGATGGTGGAATATGATTTTGATTGAACTGTGTGCTGTGGTGGAACACAGATGGTGGAATATGATTTTGATTGAACTGTGTGCTGTGGTGGAACACAGATGGTGGAATATGATTTTGATTGAACTGTGTGCTGTGGTGGAACACAGATGGTGGAATATGATTTGGATTGAACTGTGTGCTGTGGTGGAACACAGATGGTGGAATATGATTTTGATTGAACTGTGTGCTGTGGTGGAACACAGATGGTGGAATATGATTTTGATTGAACTGTGTGCTGTGGTGGAACACAGATGGTGGAATATGATTTTGATTGAACTGTGTGCTGTGGTGGAACACAGATGGTGGAATATGATTTGGATTGAACTGTGTGCTGTGGTGGAACACAGATGGTGGAATATGATTTGGATTGAACTGTGTGCTGTGGTGGAACACAGATGGTGGAATATGATTTGGATTGAACTGTGTGCTGTGGTGGAACACAGATGGTGGAATATGATTTTGATTGAACTGTGTGCTGTGGTGGAACACAGATGGTGGAATATGATTTGGATTGAACTGTGTGCTGTGGTGGAACACAGATGGTGGAATATGATTTTGATTGAACTGTGTGCTGTGGAGGAACACAGATGGTGGAATATGATTTTGATTGAACTGTGTGCTGTGGTGGAACACAGATGGTGGAATATGATTTGGATTGAACTGTGTGCTGTGGTGGAACACAGATGGTGGAATATGATTTTGATTGAACTGTGTGCTGTGGTGGAACACAGATGGTGGAATATGATTTTGATTGAACTGTGTGCTGTGGTGGAACACAGATGGTGGAATATGATTTGGATTGAACTGTGTGCTGTGGTGGAACACAGATGGTGGAATATGATTTTGATTGAACTGTGTGCTGTGGTGGAACACAGATGGTGGAATATGATTTTGATTGAACTGTGTGCTGTGGTGGAACACAGATGGTGGAATATGATTTTGATTGAACTGTGTGCTGTGGTGGAACACAGATGGTGGAATATGATTTTGATTGAACTGTGTGCTGTGGTGGAACACAGATGGTGGAATATGATTTTGATTGAACTGTGTGCTGTGGTGGAACACAGATGGTGGAATATGATTTTGATTGAACTGTGTGCTGTGGTGGAACACAGATGGTGGAATATGATTTTGATTGAACTGTGTGCTGTGGTGGAACACAGATGGTGGAATATGATTTGGATTGAACTGTGTGCTGTGGTGGAACACAGATGGTGGAATATGATTTTGATTGAACTGTGTGCTGTGGTGGAACACAGATGAAAATGTGAGATTCAACTGCAGTGGAGACATAATTGCTTTTTGTATCTACCGTTGCTACTTATGTCTCATTACCATCATCCCTCTGTCCTCTGTAGATCAGCTACCTCGCAACTAGTGACTTGTTCAGTGACAAGAGTATGTACCCATCGTTCCTGCGCACCGTGCCCAGTGACAAGAGGCAGGTGGAGGCCATGGTGCGTCTGCTGAACAGGTTCCAGTGGAACTGGGTGGCCGTGGTGGGCAGTGAGGATGAGTACGGACGCCAGGGCCAGCGCCAGTTCTCCACCCTGGCAGGAAGGAGCTCCATCTGTGTGGGCTACGAGGGGTTAATCCCTATGTACCGTGACCCACAGCCAGTGGTCAGAGAGATCCTGGACCGCATCGCAGAGGCTAAGGTGGGAGTGGTGGTGGTCTTTTCCCTCTCCCAGCCTGCCAGAGCCTTCTTCACTGAGGTCAGTGAGATAGCAAGCCACATAAGAGTTCTGGAGACCGACAAAATTGTAAAACAAAATCTCACAAGCTTTTCAAAAAGCTTTATGCAGCCATTGGTTTGACTGTTTTTAAAGTACATTAATGCAACTCATTTACAGTATCTAAATTCAGATTAGAACATTTGTCTGTAAGTAGCAACGTGCATGTGCTATAATTCAGTCAATATCTGATAGATTATAAAAAATGTGAAAAGTTTGGAGTTTCTTAATCAGTTTTCCAACTATTTCATTTATTACATTAGTTTTAAAAACATTTTAACAATTTCAATGACCATTGCTACAATACCAACATGCTGTTTGTGATCAGGTGATCAGGAGGAATCTGACAGGTGTGTGGGTGGCCAGCGATGCGTGGGCCCTGCACAAAGACGTATCAACTCTCCCAAACATCCACACTGTGGGCACTATCATTGCCTTCGCAGTCCAGAGCCAGACCCTGGCCCTGCTCACACCCTACACCAGTGAACTCTTCTCCAGGATCAGAGAGGAGAGGGCCAGGCAGCCCTCACCAGATACAGAGTCAACCCGTGGTATGAACCAGTGCCCAGACTGCTGGAACCTGTCCCCAGACAACGTAGGTCTAGTGACAGAGCCCATACTGCTGAGGTCAGCTTTCAGTGTCTATGCTGCCATCTACAGCGTTGCACACGCACTGCACAATCTGCACGGGTGCAATGCCAATAGTTGCCCGAGGGGCCCTAAAATCAAAGTCTATCCCTGGCAGGTACATTCTCCCTCACAGTTACTTTTTTTCTCTCCAGATAATGATTATGTGAGACTGTGCAAGGATACTTTTACAAATGTAATGAACAACACTCTCCCCCTGCAGCTGTTGGAGGTGCTGAAGAAGGTAAACTTCAGTCTAAATGGAAGTCATTTTGAGTTTGACAGTAATGGAAACCCAAACATTGGCTACAACGTACTACAGTGGGTCTGGAGAAACAACAGTTTGAGTTTCAAAGATGTCGGCACCTTCTATAAGAACCTGTCAATCAACAACACCCTCATCCAATGGCATACAGGCAGTACTAAGGTAATCGCCGCCCCATCTCCTCATCAAACATAATGTTGGATTAGATTGGCTTTTCACATTTTTACCTCTGCGATTAAGCCTTTTTAATGTGCCAGCTATGCTCCACAAAGTGGTAACTTTTCTAACTTCCTTCAGCTAGAGTAGATTGCATTTTCCTTTTATGCACCAAACTCAATTGTCACCAATATTGGTTAAAGCTGCTCAAATGTTTGACATAAAAAAGTATTAATTTAAGTGTGTTTACCACAGGAGGTTGGTGGCACCTTAATTGGGGAGGACAGGCTCGTGGTAATGGCTGGAACGGAATTTGTGGAATTGTATAAAAAAACAACAACATGGTTTTCGTGTGTTTGATGCCATTCCATTCGCTCCGTTCCTGCCGTTATTATGAGCCGTCCTCCCTTCAGCAGCCTCCTGTGGTGTTGACCACCACATCCTCTCTGACCCCACCTCTGCTGCAGGCCCCTGAGTCTACCTGTTCCTCTGAGTGTGGCCCTGGCCAGGTGCGCAGAGTGAAAGGTTTCCATTCCTGCTGCTATGACTGTATTGACTGTTTACCGGGCACCTTCCAGAATGGCACAAGTGGGTGATTCACACTCACAGACATTACCTCCATCAATCTAGGCATTAAAAAGGCCATCACTCTTGTGATTTGGTTTTGTAGATTTCTTTGATATTTTCCTTGAGCAACATGCTGAAACTAACAGATGAACAGACTAACAGCTTTACACCTTTGTCACACACTGCCAACATTGTGTTTAAAAAATGCCCAATAAATTGACAAAATTGAAAGATGTGAGTGGTGGTCTTTCTACTCTTATCTGGTTCTATCATTATATTATTCTAACCACGTCTCTGCTCCCTCTCTGTCTCCAAGTGGACATCCAGTGTACCCAGTGTCTAGATGGCCAGTGGTCCCTGGTACGTAGCACCAACTGCACCGAGCCTACCTTTGACTTCCTGACCTGGAGTCAGCCTGAGTCCCTGGGGATGCTGCTGGCCATGCTGGTGCTGCTGGTCTGTCAGGGGGCTGTGGGGGTCCTTCTCCTGCAGCACCGGGGGTCTCCACTGGTGAGGGCCTCTGGGGGGGCCCTGGGTGGTGTGGCCCTCCTCAGCCTGATGGGGGGCTGTGCCTGCCTGCTGATGTTCCTGGGCCAGCCGGGGGAGCTGGTGTGTCGTCTGCAGCTGCCCCTCAGCTCTATTTTCCAAACGGTCACCCTGTCCACCATCCTAGCCATCTCCCTGCAGGTAAGGCCTAGACCTGTGGAACACAAAACAGACATGAATCATGGAGATATTATATAGCTAAATAGGTTTTCTTTGATAAAAAAAATCCAACAGTTCAGGAGACATTTGGATGAATATGAGCGAGGAAGACGCAGAGTATCATGAATCCTGGAGTAGCTCATTCTCTGTCCTCCCTCAGATTGTGTACGTGACAGAATTCCCTGGCAAGGCTCCTTTTCATCTGGATACACTGAGAGGCCCTGGAGGCTGTCTGCTAGTATTGGCCTGCTGTGGAGTGCAGGCAGGGATCTGTGGGTACTATGTCCAGGAAGGGCCCTCTCTATCCCAGTACCTGGCCAAGATGAAGGTGACCTTTGTGAGGAAGTTCCTGCGATGCCCTGTGGAACCCATTTTAGCTCTGGGCCTGATGCAGGGCTTCAATGGCCTCCTCGCCCTCACATCCTTCATGTGCACCTTCATGTCTGTGAAGAGCGTTCGACAATACAACCTGGCCAGAGATATCACCTTCTCCACCCTGACCTACTGCATGGTTTGGGTGGTCTTCATCCCCATCTACACCGGTCTGAATGACAAAGACCGCTCCATCGTTCATGTATCTGTCAGTTTGCTCAGTAACATGGGGCTGATGGCGGCCTACTATCTGCCAAAATGTCATCTGCTGCTGAAGAAACCTGAGCTCAACACAGAAGAGCACTTTCGTACCTTCCTCGAGGAGGCTGAAGCAACTCCTCAGGAGGAGCATGACCAGGGACCTGCAGAGGAAGAACAGGGATCTGCAGGGGAGGGACAGGGATCAGGAGAGGGGCAGGGATCAGGGGAGGGGCAGGGATCAGGGGAGGGGCAGGGATCAGGGAAGGGACAGGGATAAGGAAGGGACAAGACTTGGGACTTTTATTCTGTTTAATGTTTAAATCGTGTATTCAATTTAGTTTATAATGCATTGTTTCACAATTTTTGCAGAGACATATAACTGCAATCATTCAATCAAACTAGTCTACATGCACATGAAATGTATAACAAAGACTTGACAATTGAGGATGTGTGTGACTAAGTTAAACCAGATGTTCTAAAAGGTGCAGCATGCTGCACTTGCCTGCTACGATCTGTGATGTAGTTTGCTAGATCACCACCAGGGGACGCAATCATACAATTTACAAGCCGTTTACAGACTGAAACAGCCATTAGGTAAAACTATCAGTCAGTCAATGTGGCTTTTTTTGAATAGTATGTAGGCCTAATATATTGTACAGTAAAACAACATCCGATTCCATTATAATGGGTTGCCGTGATTGTCTTATTCGTGAAAATACACACTATGCAGCAAAGGCATACTAGGCTAAGTCACAATACTTTTTTATAGGCATTATACTACGCATAGGCCTAGAGCACTACGATGAACGAATTGCATAGAGAATCAATTGAGTGATGTAGTATTTATGTATATGTAAATCTCAGTGAATTTGAACTAGGCAACAGATAATTGAAAGCCCACTAAATTGTTCTGATTAGCCTGCCGTTGGCCTCGGGCATGTTTTGACGTTTTCTTCGTCCATTTCAACCTGTGAGTGTGACGATGTAAACGGTAAAATACGGAACCATCACACGTTTCCTAGTCTACTGATTAAATTAAACGACAAAACCAAATTCGTCAACCATAAATGACAACACAAAGCGTTTTATTATTTTTACTCCAAGTTCTGCAATGTCATGAGCTCACCTTGACGTTTTCTGCCGTTGAAAGGCAGGTGTAATGACTCTATGCGCTCATAGTCCAGTAGGCATTGTTATGGTTTGGTGAAGCTAAAAACGGTTACATCCTCTGGTTATTAACTGGGATAGGTCACCCCTGTGACCAACTCCACACATGACATTGATGTGGAAGCTGCGTAAAGCTGAAAGCCCGTGCCCTCGAACATAACCAGCTCTTGATAATCCATCCATTAATATACAGTGTCATAGGCCTAACGTGCACAGTAATATCTAACGGTGTTAATGCATGATAAAGATTCACTCAATGAATCCGATTTCGTGAGCAATTTCGAATAATAAGCACTTGAAATTATTCATATTAAGAAGAAACCTTTCTATTGCTTTGGAGAAAAAAAAGAAACTTACATCGAGTCCAGTGCTTAAATTAACTTCTGAATAATTGAACGAAATTCATTTCAATAGTGATAATATGATCATTTAAACATGAAGCACAACATGGAGTGGTTTGTACAAAATAATTCGCCTATAGGCATTGGAAAACTTTAATCCTTATAGTAAGAATTAGAAAAACACTATGTTGGTCTATAGCCTACTCTTGATAAAAGCATCCCCTAATTTCGAAATTGAGTTTTGGAATGAAGATGAACACACTATTTACCACATGGTTGCTGGTATGACTGTATGATGAAGTCTGGTATTGTGCTGAGCCATATATTGTTACCCAAACAAGACATAAGACAAATGGAAAAACTTCACATAGTCCGTATGTTCTATTCTTCTGGGTTCGCTGATTACGTCGCGTGATAAAAGTTGTTTCTTACTATAAACTAATGTGGGAATCAGAGAGCTCTAATGAAGCGGTTAGGGATAAAGCATCCTTTGCTCTGATGCGGTCCCTATCGCCCCGAACACTACAGGCTTGGTTTCATTGGGCAAACAACCAGCATCAAACGTGTTTATCAAGTCCGGTGGCGGCAAGAACCACCATCCACCGGGGAACTGGAGCAGCAGCGGGAGAGGTGCGACCATAGAAATGCCCTCTCTTCCTCCGTGCCTTTGGCGTGTTTGATTAAAGCTTGTTACTGTTTTGAATTTGAATAATAATCCTCCAAACTAAAGGCGACCTTTGTCTGGGCAGAATGTATGGCCATTATCATTGCAATTATTTAATCAAGAGCTGCAGCTAATAGTTTAAAAAACAAACGTTTTAAACACTTGCCAAAATGTAGTATTTAATTATGTCGCATTATAGCCCAGACAACTATTGTTAATGTGTGCGCAAAGACTGCGTAAGTTTCTTGACCACCACAAGATGACACGGGCATGGAGGATATCAGCGAAATGATTTCTTCAGATAGACCCATATCGATTTAAAACGTTTCATCAGCTATTTCAAATTACATTGTACTTCAAGATTATTATTTACACTGAACAAAAATATAAACACAACATGTAACAAACAGGTGTGGCATATAAAAAATGTGAGGTTTTGTCACACTTTCCTCTGTTCAGTGTCTGTGTTCTTTTGCCCATCTTAATCTTTTATTTTTATTGGCAAGTCTGATAACTTTGCAACTCTGCCTAGAAGGCCAGCACTGTTGACGTTGAGACTGGTGTTTTGCGGGTACTATTTAATGAAGCTGCCAGTTGAGGACTTGTGAAGCATCTGTTTCTCAAACTAGACACTAATGTACTTGTCCTCTTGCTCAGTTGTGCACCGGGGCCTCACACTCCTCTTTCTATTCTGGTTAGGGCCAGTTTGCGCTGTTCTGTAAAGGGATTAGTTCACAGCGTTGTATGAGATCTTCAGTTTCTTGGCAATGTCTCGCATGGAATAGCCTTCATTTCTCAGAACAAGAATAGACTGACACATTTTCGAAGAAAGTTATTTGTTTCTGGCCATTTTGAGCCTGTAATCGAACCCACAAATGCTGATGCTCCATATACTCAACTAGTCTAAAGAAGGAAAGTTTTATTTCTTCTTTTATCAGGACAACAGTTTTCAGCTGTGCTAACATAATTGCAAAAGGGATTTCTAATGATCTATTATCCTTTATAAATGATAAACTTGGATTAGCTAACAGAACGTGCCATTAGAACACAGGAGTGATGGTTGCTGATAATGGGCCTCTGTACGCCTATGTAGATATTCCATTAAAAAACCTGCCATTTCCAGCTACAATAGTCATTTACAACATTAACAATGTCTGCACTGTATTTCTGATCAATTTGATGCTATTTTAATGGACAAAAAAATGTGTTTTCTTTAAAAAACAAGGACATTTCTAAGTGACCCCAAGCCTTTAAACGGTAGTGTACATCACTTTTATTTTGAGCCGTCTTTGCCGTCAACCAAAACGGAGCACCTGGCTCACGCCCGGGAAGCAGCCCGGTTCTAAAACGAACGCAATAACCCGGGACAGGCCCGGGACATTAATCAAATCCCCTCAATAGACGGGTTGGTTGTTTAGCAACAATACCGACACATGCACAATTATGGGGCAAAACAGACGGAGTTGGCTTAGACTGTTGACAACATGTAAACTATATTCAGGCTCCAATGTTTATTGAAAACATAAATACATTTTCACAATGAGCACTTGTTGTCTCTCAAATACATCTTTACAGTTGTTGGTTAGCTAGCTAGCAAATTTTAACATGACTTTTAATGACTGCAAAATGTATAGTATTTAGCGGTTCATGTAAAGTAAGTGCTAAATAAAGTTTCAGAAACCAAAAGTTTGTGTGAGAGCACGGTGAAACCAACCTAACTTGTAGCCTAGGCCTATGGCCTAATGTGAAATAAATTACTCCAACCAAAATATCCATGATATTAGTTAGAAAATGACTTTGTTGATAAAGTTATATATACTGCTGTTAATTAATGTTCAGCATAATAGCTGAAGACAATACAATCGATGCAATAAGGGGGAACATGAATTCATGAAATTACCAAACTGTGCGAGGCCAGAACTAAGAACAATATGGCTGTTGAGAAAGAGAAAGTGAAGAAGACTGCGCTGTGTAGGATTAAAAGAAGCTGTTTCTGGGTCAATGGATGCATCTCAATAATATCAAATCAAATCTTATTGGTCACATACACATGGTTAGCAGATGTTAATGCGAGTGTAGCGAAATGCTTGTACATCTAGTTTCGACAGTGCAGCAATATCTAACAAGAAATCTAATAATTACACAACAACTACCTAATGCACACAAATCTAAGGAATGGAATAAGAATATATAAATATAAATATATGGATGAGCAATGACAGAGCAGCATAGGCAAGATGCAATAGATGGTATTCAATACAGTATATACATATGAGATGAGTAATGTAAACATATGTAAACATTATTAAAGTGGCCTTATTAAAGTGACTAGTGATCCATTTATTAAAATGGCCAATGATTTCAAGTCTGTAGGCAGCAGCCTCTCTGTGTTAGTGTTGGCTGTTTAGCATTCTGATGGACTTGAGATAGAAGCTGTTTTTCAGTCTCTCAGTCCCAGCTTTGATGCACCTGTACTGACCTCGCCTTCTGGATGGCAGCGGAGTGAACAGGCCTGGGTGGTTGTTGTCCTTGATGATCTATTTGGCCTTCCTGTGACATCGGGTGCTGTAGGTGTCCTGGAGGGCAGGTAGTTTGCCCCCGGTGATGCGTTGGGCAGACTGCACCACCCTCTGGAGAGTCCTGTGATTGTGGGCTGTGCAGTTGCCGTACCAGGCGGTGATACAGCCCGACAGGATGCTCTCGATTGTGCATCTGTAAAAGGTTGTGAGGGTTTTAGGTGACAAGCCACATTTCTTCAGCCTCCTGAGGTTGAAGAGGCGCTGTTGCGCCTTCTTCACCACACTGTCTGTGTGAGTGGACCAATTCAGTTTGTTTGTCATTTGTACAGAGGGGGAGCTCCCTGTTTCCCGAAGTCCATGATTATCTCCTTTGTTTTGTTGACGTTGAGTGAGAGGTTGTTTTCCTGACACCACACTCTGAGAGCCCTCACCTCCTCCCTGTAGGCTGTCTCGTCGTTGTTGGTAATCAAGCCTATTACTGTTGTGTCGTCTGTAAACTTGATGATTGAGTTGGAGGCGTGCATGGCCACGCAGTCATGGGTGAACAGGGAGTACAGGAGGGGGCTGAGCACGCACCATTGTGGGGCCCCAGGGTTGAGGATCATCAAAGTGGAGATATTGTTTCCTACCTTCACCATCTGGGGGCGGCCCGTCAGGAAGTCCAGGACCCAATTGCACAGGGCGGGGTTGAGACCCAGGGCCTCAAGCTTAATGATGAGCTTGGAGGGTACTATGGTGTTGAATGCACAGCTATAGTCAATGAACAGCATTCTTACATAGGTATTCCTCTTGGCCAGATGGGATAGGGCAGTGTGCAGTGTGATGGCAATTGCATCGTCTGTGGACCTATTGGGGCGGTAAGCAAATTGGAGTGGGTCTAGGGTGACAGGTAAGGTGGAGGTGATATGATCCTTGACTAGTCTCTCAAAGCACTTAATGATGACAGAAGTGAGTGCTATGAGGCGATAGTCATTTAGTTTAGTTACCTTTGCATTCTAGGGTACAGGAACAATGGTGGTCATCTTGAAGCATGTGGGGACAGCAAACTGGGATAGGGAGAGATTGAAAATGTCCAGAAACACACCAGCTAACTGGTCTGCGCATGTTCTGAGGACGCGGCTAGGGATGTTGCTTGGGCCATTATCCTTGCCGAGGGTTAACACGTTTAAATGTCTTACTATCTTAATATCGTCTTTCTCCTGAAGTGTACACTTGTTATTTCCCACACATCAAAAAAGCATTGGATTGGTGGAGACATGGGCTTGAGGGATTTTTTTCTTATGGCAGTCATTAAAAGGAAGTGAACAAGTGCACACTTTGGAAGGCACAGGACCATAAGCGTAGGCCTTCTGGAAACATAAGACAGTACAGCTTAACATAGACAGAGGTCTCTCTCTGTCTTTCTCTATCTCTCCTTCCCACACAGTGAAAACGCTGCTTCTTTTCAACCCAGATTAATTGTATGTATTTTTGTGTCTATTTATTCTACCTGAGTCCTCCTCAATGGCACCACAGTTCCATGACCTCTCCCTACCTTGTTTCTCTGCTCTCTTATGAGCATATTCCCAGCTCCAGTGATAATTGACCCAAGGCCTACTTTTAATTTGTACCGATTGGGTGGCTGTGTGTGTGAGGGAGAGGGATGTAGAGAGAGAAAGTGGGAGAGAAATATGTGTCTCATGAATATGAAAGAGTAGACGTGGAGGAGTGTTGTTAATGGATGGTCAGTGGTACACATGTACACACACACACACACACACACACACGCACGCACGCACGCACGCACGCACGCACGCACGCACACACACACAAACACACACACACACACACACACACACACACACACACATAAACACTAGTCCTGTACGTCCTACATCATTTGGAAGTGTGTGGATGGATGGACGATGGATGGATGATGTTGGTGGGTGTGTGTGATTTTTCCTCTGTAGTATTAGGTTCTAGATATACACTTCTCCAAGCTAATGCCTAAACAGTACTAAGTTCAGAATTGTGAAGAATATTGTAAATAATATAAATTACTTACTTATAACTTAGAATAAATATCTTACTTAGATTTTAGTACAACTTTCTCACCTTATCATTACCAAAAAACTAAGGATAAACTGTATATTGTAGGCTTTTGTTGTCAGTCGAGAATTTATAAACAAATGATATGGGGAAAAATATTGTTGCTCCAATGGAAAGTCCTTCCTTGAGAATTAAAACTGTGTTGTTGTGTATGGTAATGTATTTACTCTGAATGTGTGTTGTTTAGTGGTTGTCTTTTCCCCTTTAAGACGAGGCTCTGAGGGGCTGAGGAATGCCCTCTCCTGTGTGTGTGCCTGCGTGTGTGCATTTAAGTGTGTGTGTGTGTGTGTGTGTGTGTACTGGCTGAAAAATGCCCTCCTCTGTGGTATTGTCGGGGTGGCTGGGGGCTGAGGGGCCCGGGTCGGGGGCTTAGTGAGGGGCCCTGTGTTTTGTTCTGTTACACATCAATGGGACGTCAAGCCGGGTTTGGGCCTGACAGCCCCAGGATTAAAGGCTTTCTACTAGAGGCTGTACGGCCCTCCCCCTGACACACACACACACACACAATGGGCTGAAGGAACATAGTCTTAACTCTTCAAGTACTAAGTTGTAATTTGCAGGTGGCTAAAGCCTGCAGGACTAGCCCCAAACTCTTAGAAAAACTGTTCCAAAAGGGGTTTTCAGCTGTCCCCATAGGAACACTTTTTTTGGTTCCAGGTAGAACTCTTTTGGGTTCCCACCCAAAACGGTTCTACCTGGAACCAGAAAGGGTTCTTCAAAGGGTTCTCCTATGGGGACAGCTGAAGAACCCTTTTAGGTTCTAGATAGTACACGATAATGGGAAAGAGAGTACATGGTGGCGTGTGTGTCTCTCTCTCTGCTCCCCACTCCTATTCCAGCCGTTCAGGAGTGGACTATAAATCCCAACTGGTCTATAAATCTAGCATGGGGAAATGATCATGATTAGAGCTCAAGTTTCCATCTCCTGATAAGAGGCCACATCTGGCCTAGCTGAGGCAGAGGAGAGACAGAGGAGAAGGCAGGATCCTGGTCAGGCATCTATCTGAGACGTGTGTGTGTGTTCGTGCCACAGGCAGGGCCATGCACAGACCTTTCAGGGGTCAGATGCTCTCGAAATTCATAACATGTCAAATGTAGCATTTTATTTTGCATAGGCCTATTTATTTCTGCACCAACACACTCACTCATCATCATCACACATTGGAAGCTAGTTACAGTGCCTCCAAAGCCATGACTGACTTCAGGAAAAGAGGGTGGGCTATAAACAGATCATTGACGTTGATGATTGATGTAAATCTGCTCCATTTACCTCACTGATTGATTTATCTTCAATGCTCCTTTCAAATAACCTCATAATATAATATTCATCATCTTCTAACCCATGATATATGGCTGGCTGGCTCGTGGCTTGCGTGGATATTGTTGTATTTGGTGGTTAGCGTGTAGACTAGCTGTGTTGCTGCTGCCCTGACACACATGTGCAACTCACGACTGAAGAAGGTCGTTGATGCAGTCGCTCTTCTCTGTGTCCTTCTGCCTCTCAGGCTCTCTACTGCGCAAATCAGCCAATGTATCAGCCAACGTATCAGCCAACATATCAGCCAACATATCAGCCAACGTATCAGCCAACATATCAGCCAACGTATCAGCCAACATATCAGCCAACATATCAGCCAACGTATCAGCCAACATATCAGCCAACATATCAGCCAACATATCAGCCAACATATCAGCCAACGTATCAGCCAACATATCAGCCAACGTATCAGCCAACGTATCAGCCAACATATCAGCCAACATATCAGCCAACATATCAGCCAACATATCAGCCAACATATCAGCCAACGTATCAGCCAACATATCAGCCAACGTATCAGCCAACATATCAGCCAACATATCAGCCAACGTATCAGCCAACGTATCAGCCAACATATCAGCCAACGTATCAGCCAACATATCAGCCAACATATCAGCCAACGTATCAGCCAACATATCAGCCAACATATCAGCCAACATATCAGCCAACGTATCAGCCAACATATCAGCCAACATATCAGCCAACATATCAGCCAACATATCAGCCAACGTATCAGCCAACATATCAGCCAACATATCAGCCAACGTATCAGCCAACATATCAGCCAACATATCAGCCAACGTATCAGCCAACATATCAGCCAACATATCAGCCAACGTATCAGCCAAGTGTTATTAAGTGTTAATCAAATGGTTTGCTTCTGTGGCGGTACTGTAGATATTTAAACTAGGTTGCTCGTTACACACACTGACCATTGACCGCATCTCTCAAGCCATGCAGATGGCAGGTACGGACAACAATAGCCAGATGCTCCCAGGAAACGCTCAGGGATGGAAGTGTGTATCTGTGGTGACAACAACAGTTGTTATTGTCCTGCTGTTTGGAAGACTCCTCGCAGTGAACTGTAGACAGTTCAAGGAGGAAGGGAGAGAGAGGCAAGGAAAGAGGTAAGGAGAGAGGCAAGGATAGAGGCAAGGAAAGAGTCAAGGAGAGAGGCAAAGAGAGAGGCAAAGAGAGAGGGAAAGAGAGAGGGAAAGAGAGAGGAAAGATGAGAGAGAGAGGAGGGAGAGGGGAGAGAAAAGTAGAGGGTGAGAGGTAAAGGGAGAGGGGGTAGAGAGGGAGGGGAGGAGCTGTGCAGGCATGTTTTCTTAAATGCATGTCTGGACAGAGAAAGAAAAATGACATACTGTATTGGGGGGGAGTGATAAGTTAAACTTTGAACTGGAACCGACTGGAGGCTATGATTGCATAAATACCTGTTTTTATAGCATGTTGTTATGCTTAGGATGGCCAAAAGGTGGTGCTGTGGGTAAGTGGTGGTGAAGAGTCAGTGGAGGGAAGGATGACAGAGGGCCTAAGTGTGAGTGAGAGTGGGAATCATTTTTACATACCAGCGGTTGAGAGGGATTCTTTGTGTCATGGTTGCAGTTTGAGTTGAATAAAATACAATCTCAATATTTGCAACGCACTAGTGCTCCTCATGATGATAATCCTATAGGTAATGGTTAAAACTAGAAGTGTATTAAGACACACAGACCAGAACAGACAAAGAGATACTAAACGTTTCACCAACTCACAAGCACTATTGGTACCCTGCGGTTTGGACTAGAGCCCTAGAGACTTTGGGCTTATTCTGATTGAGATACATCATCTTGGACACCATGTTGGCTCAAAACGCTCTAAGACAATTCAGTACTAGTACGAACGTGAATCAGAATATTGTTGTCATGGAACAGTTGGCTGTTGTGGCCTGTACAAGCAGTCTGACTACAAACAGGTGGAGGGTTAGGTTTCAGGAGTTAGGGGTTAGGGATCAGAGTTTATGGGCTAAATCAGGTGGCCCTACCTACATCCCCGGATGTATAGAGGTGGTCCTCAGGCACAAATCTAGGATCAGCTTACCATCCCCAAATCCTAACCTTTACCATGAGGGGGAAAAGCCCAAACTGCATTTAGATCAGAGTCTTGGGACAATTTGGTTCTGGGTTATAACATTAGAGGATGCAGGGCCAAAGACTGTCAGGAGTAAAGAAACATCAAACTAAGTGGACAGAGTTTGTTTTGCATTCGGAAGCAGTGTCACTGTAAACGACAAACTACAACACACACACTCACACACACTGTTTACTGGTTCAGACTGTGGCTACAATCTTGTAAGCAAAATCACTCCTGGATTTCCTCTGTTACGTCAGAGGGTTCTTCATTCGCCAGCTTTGAAATGCTGCATGCTTCCAATCTGGAATGTCAGAACTGTGGGCGAGCATCTCTCTGGCTCCCTCTCTGCTCCACACTGTTCCGGGCCGTACCAACAAAAATGTTTATTGATGGGGGAAAGCGGTCCCGCCAACAGTGCCTATTAGCAGTAATTGCCCCTGCCTGGTCAATAGCATGTTTCAAAACCCCCCTCTGCAAAGATGCGTTGTTTAAAAGCAGCCGTCGGCATCCACCTCCTTCTCCAACCCCTCACCTTCCAGCGCTCTCCTGTCACCACTAACGGAACACAGGTGGGACATGGGGAAGCAATCAGGCCACTATTTGTCTTGGTGCTGATCAGGTTGTGTAAAGTGTCTGCAGTAGGACTAAGGGTGTTAAGGGTGTAGTGTGTGTGTGTTAGTGCCAGGGCTTTGCCAGGTGAGAAGCACTGGCATCAACAGGTAAAAGGCTCCATGTTCAAGTTACCATTAACCACAGATCTAGGATCAGCTAGATCTCAGCTACCCTCGCCAAATCCTCACCTTAACCATTCAAGTTTTTAAATGCAAAACTCATATAAGATCAGCATCTAGGGGCAGCTTCATCCTACTTTGCTGACATGTACTGATAGAGACAGGTAGATTTCAGGGCCAGGCCAGGTATGTACACTATGTAGGGTTAAAGTGGAGGGCACAGCGGGAGGGCAGGCTCTGAGTTTTAGCCGTTTAGTTTGGGACGTGGCCCAAAAAACAGCTGGACGGCAGCTTGTCTGCTCACTGGGGTGAGATTCCTCCTCTGTAGTTTAATGTGCTAAATACTAGACTGTGATAGTCTATCAATGCGAGGTCACTGGATCTAACCTCTTAAACCCACTACTGATTGGAACGCCACAAGGTAAGGGTTAAGGTTAGGCTTATGGTTAGGCTTAAGTCTAAGGTAAGATAGTTAGTTGAAATTTTACTGATAGATAGAGCATCTACAGATGGACTGACTATTCAAATAAAGTGTTAACATAGGTATTTCTGTGTAGTGAGCTCTGTCAGTTGGACACAGATGGTTTGTTTTAAAGCAGTGAAATTAACAACAGACCTGCATTAGTGACAGCAGGGGAACATAATCAGTGATGTCCACGAACCTCGCTAAGCGAGTGACGGATTGCACCAAGAATTTACTCAAGGACTTTCAGCAAAGCATGTTAGGTAGCCTCTTGTAAAAGCTGCCCTATAGAAGAAGGCAGGCTACTACAGAAGGGATTGGATTTATTGTACTGTGGAGTATTTCCATTCTCTCTATGGGGAAAGTTTCTATGTAGACAAGG